>NC_048926.1:81909770-81936938 GCF_011077185.1 Oxyura jamaicensis | reverse complement strand
TATTTTATTTTATTTTATTTTATTTTATTTTATTTTATTTTATTTTATTTTATTTTATTTTTTAATGTATGAGGTGTCTGCTGCCTTATTCACACCCGTCACTCAAAGATTAAGCAGATGCTCTCCCGTGCTGCCTGCACCGTAATCTCAGGCACCCTTAACTTCAAATCTCGCTGCAGATAAGGGCACTCTACACCCCTAACGACGGGCAGGGCTTTCCCAAGGACTACAGGAGCAAAATGCCTTGCCCTTCCTGTGCATGTGAGCTGTGCTGAGCCCTGGAGGTGATCAGGCAGAAGAACAGGTTTATCAGCAAACTCCAACAGGAATTGGCAGGACTTGGCCCGGGGTTATTCATGTACAAAATCTGTTGGTCTCTAAGATGGCATCGGTGGCTTCGTTCTAACGCAGCCCTTTATGAAGCACCCAGCTGAGGCTGCTTTGCCGTAAGAAGCACTTCCAGAACAGGTGTGGAGAGTTACGTCAAGCTTGGACACACTTTTTAATCAATTTCTGTCTCATGTTGTATATTTTGATGGTCTGATCAGCACAAAGGTCGGTGAGCCAGGGTGCTGTGACCGTGGTTTGTGTGGTTGTGTGGCTCCCCGGGCACCTTCTGGCCTCGGATGGTGCTGGTCTTGTACACGAGCACTACCAGGAAAGCCTGAATAAAAATTAAAACCATCTCACAATAGTGGTTTTGCATATAAGGGTGGGGAAGGATCCTCACACGGATGTAACACGTACTAGAAATCACAACAATCAAATATTCTTGAGCTCAATATTCTTGAGCTGAGGCTTTCGTTATTTTGTTGGAATCTAGAATTAGGTGTTGTAAGAGAGATGTTATCCTCAGAGAAGAGCTAATTGACAGTTTTCCATCAAAACTGCTTTGTCCAGGGGAAATATTGATTTTTTTTATCTTTTTTTTTTTTTTTTTTTTTTTTTTTAAAAAAAAACATTCTGGAGAAAACACACAGCCCTCGAAGTATTTTGATTTGGCCTATGCTCCGAGATACATCATCTCCATTTTTCATGGAGCCGGCTGCCCTGATGCAGCAGGCCAAGGGCTCCCAGATTTCCTGCAGTAAGGTCAGGGCATATTGTGGGCGAGGTAGAAGCATCAGGGGCTCTGCCCGAGCGACCAGGACCAATAGCCATGAGGTTGTACTTAGGGTGACTCATGGTGGCATTATTTGTGATGTTTTCTTTGTCATTGCAAATGACCCCCCCCCCCCCCAACTGGAAAGTTTTCATTATTATTTTTTATCTCCCTTCAAATCCATTCATACAAATACTGCTGAAGAACTCAGACTTGCCTGAGCACATCCCATGGTCAAGGCTCGAATCGCAGCAATGCCTGCGCTATTGACCAGTTCTGTTTAGTGTTTCTAAATGTTGCTTTGCATGCTGAATGCTCACCTCTGCGCTAACAATGCTATTCATTTATGCTATACTTCTTCTATAATGCATATAATCATCATCTTACCCTACGTTTGAAAAAAAAAAAAACAAACATTTTTTATGAATACTGCCCAGCTCTCCGTGGTGATTTAAACAGCCTTGAAAAATGTTGTTTGAACCTCAGATGAAGTTTCGGGATAGCCAGATATGAGAATTGTGTCTGGACCTGTTTCTAGGCTTAAAATATTCAGCTATGCTTTGAAACATGCAAAACCTTCCTCAAAAGTTAACCCAGTACAGTAGCAAAGTTATTTGTTGGGAAAAAAAAAAAAAAGAAAAAAGGTGAGATTTAAAAAAATGGGCTATGCAGTGATGATGTCTCTAGTGATGGGCACTGATACCAGTAACAAAGGGCGCCTTCAGCAGGGTCAGACACCATCGGTCCCTACTCAGCCTGCAGATTCAGTAAATGTGGGGGTGATAAGAACAATAAAAGAAAGAGCTAAAAAGCATACTTACTTGTTTTGCTAAGACGACATTAAAATACTTGTGATTTTGGCTCCTTAGCTTAAGTTCCTAAGCTGGAGACTCGAGCCTTGTCTGTTTTGTCTGAATGCATACAAATAATTGGAGGATGAGCAGGCTCGCGACCTCATACGCATCCAAAAAGCACATAAAAAGATCTCCGTGCTGGAAGCTGAAGATTGCTTTTTATTACGTCTGGGGGGCCGAGCATGCTGCATTACACTTTAGGCTGGCTAATAACGGGACCACAAGTAGGGCTGACAAAGACAAGAGGACAAAAATGTCACGTTGGAGAAGAGGCGTGGAAAGGGCAAGCGTAGAATGGCAACTACTTCTGTGAGGCAGAGTGGGTATTGTGAGAAAAGTCTCATTTTTTTTTGGACAGGATCTTCTCTGAAGCTATTTTATTTGTGATTGCAGTGGCAGGCGTCCTGTCAATCAGGAGAGCGTTTTAGTAAACAAATCATAACTTTTTATTCCTTATTACCCGATGCCTGATCACCTCTCCTGTTTCCTCACTGGCTGAGTACTGCAGCCTCACAAGCTACTCGACGTCCCTCTACACCAGATATGTACAATTTTTCTTCTTTTTTTCCA
The DNA here is from genome assembly GCF_011077185.1 of Oxyura jamaicensis. Taxonomy (NCBI): domain Eukaryota; kingdom Metazoa; phylum Chordata; class Aves; order Anseriformes; family Anatidae; genus Oxyura; species Oxyura jamaicensis. Next base: position 81,934,412 of record NC_048926.1, on the reverse strand, counting down.
ACCCTTTAATTTCTCCTTTCTTATGTTTTGAGAACTTGTGACCTTTGTTTTACCGTTCTCACGCTGCTCGCCCTCTTTTTCTCAGGCTTCTGCCTTATTTTGGAGCAGTGAGGCCTTCTACCGTCCGCTTACCTACTTGGCTTTTCTCCTCCTTATGGCTACACGACTGCCCTGGAATATGGAAAATCAGAAACCATCGCTGGCTTAGCTGAGCACAGTGCGCAGTGTGAGGGGATCATCTAAACTAATCAGTATTCCTGGCAAAAGAACAAATGGCCTTACGTTAGCTCTGACATATCTGGAAATGAGGAGGGAGTAAAAACAAAAACTCCTATCTTCTTTTGGGTCAACGTGAGAACTTTAACTGCAAGAACACAGAACAAAAAAAAAGCACACACACAAAACAGACTTCGGATATTAAAAACACATCCGGGCTCAGCTTTTCATGCAGCATTTTGCATTCTTACTGCACTTGTTGTTTCCTACAGCAGCTGCTGCAGTTGTGGGTGAGCAGTTCAGACTCCACAGTCTAAGCCGTATGTTGCCCCCCTGGAGACAATACAAGGAAACCTCACGCTCCGCTCTTCTGTCCATGTTAATTTGTTAATTTCTGCGTTTGGCCTTGGTCACTGCATTTTGTGAAATTTGTGAAAGATACCGTGAATACAGTAAAAAAACAAACAAACAAACAATCAAGACAAAGCAAAACCCTCTGACTTAATCTCGCAAGAACGTTATTACACACAAAAACAAAACAAAGCAAAACAAAACAAAAACAAAACAAAAACAAAAACAAAAAACAAACAAACAAAAATAAAAAGCAAGCAAGTGTTCCAGCCTTATGGTCCAGGTTTTTATTTTTTTATGCTACAATGACACAGAGAACAAGAGCAGCCCTAATGTTTATAGGTTTAACTCAATAGATGCTGTGGCTCTCCAGCCACCGACCCGAAGAAACTGGTGGCTTTTCTCTGCCGTTCGCAGTGTCTGAATATGTGAGGACTCTGAATTATAACATTCGACAGCTAGGGTACGTGATTAAAAGCAGTGATGAGAAATGACAAGGCGGTCTGAAAGCTGGGACAGGGCTTCAGAGGGGAGGCCAGGTTACCGTCACCCTCCCTTCTGGGCTAGAGCTGTTGGTGGGGCTAGGCAGCGGGGCGTATCTACCAGTCTGAATTCGAGTATTTGTACACACCAGAAGAGACGTAGAACTAAGTGCATGTGCTGCAATTTTAAAAAATGGCTCGGTTGTCCCGGACAGTAGTATCTGTGGAAATGCCACGTGCATCAGAAGCTCCACGAGTTCTCTCTCTGAAGCTCTTCCTTCTTTCTGCGGTTCGCATGGGACTTGCAGACGCCACGAAGACCTTCCCCTGCTGCTCTGCAGGTACTGACCGAGCTTTATTAGCGAAGACCGAGGGAAAACTAAAAGGCAATTTTCCCTGTGACGCGGGACGAGTCTTGGCAGCTAATTTCTCTGGCTACAGGGAGTCACACTCAGAAAACAGCTCCTAAAGCCAAAGGCTCGCTGGCCAGGCCCCTATGAGCCTGCTAATTCTGACACTTCTCTGCTGCAGGAGCAGCGGCACACGGGGCACCCCAGGCTCCAGCGGGTGCCGAAACGAAGCCTGGTGCTAATTAACATCAAGCGCCGTGACTCAGATGGAGGTAAATCCCTGGGTGAAGCCGAAGCGGCAGATAACGATCATGGACTTTACTAATTAGCGGGCTGCGACCAGATCTGCAGGTAGAGTCTAGGCAAGATCAGTTTAATCCGCTGCCCATTTCTCCCCTGAACGGCAGGCTGCAATCAAACGCGCATTAATGCACTTCTCCTAAGGGTGAATTTTTTTGGTGAAAGTGAGTCCTGCGTGAAAAAAGACTAACCATCCAGAGGAGCCTTGTTGCTTACCAGCAGGACGTGCTCCCACTTCAGTGCAGGTTTTGATTTTGGGCTGCTTGTTTCTATTTACGTGCTTTTGCTAAGCGTGGGACACATCTGGAACACTTGCCGTTGAAGGGTGTAGAAGAGCCACTCTTTGACCGAAGAATATAAGATATTTAACAACTTATTCCCAAGGAACCCGTGACACAATTGCAGCGAACTCTGCAGTTCCCATCACCTTTTGAATTCCAAGAGCAGAGGCGCAGGACACGAGGTCCTTGTCAGGGAAGGGATATGCCGAAAACGCTGTCTTTCTATAAGAGCAGATTCGTTATCTGTGATCATGTCACTGGGAGGCTCGCGTTTAAGCACTGGCTCCCTGATGACTGTTTGCTCTTAATTAGCACACGGGCTAGATCTTGGAAAAGTTTTTTTTCTACCTTCTAGCTGGGAAGCAACGTAAACAGCACGTCTGAACAAAACTTTGGGCTGCTTCTCAGCGGAATCAGCAGGTATGGCCGAACAGCAATTAAGCTGTTGATTTTAAATAGCTAAAAGGGAGAGAGTGTTTGTTTGGCTACCTGCTTAAAGAAGGCTGAAACGAGGGCTGTGGTCACCCTCAGACAGAACGCAAGCTGCCTCGAATTTCAAGTTTAACCACTGTTGCATCCAAAGCTTTACGGGTTGTGTCTGCCTTAACTCTCCGCGGTCCCTTAACTTCTCCAGCGCCTCGTTCTGTTTACAGCCAGGGAGGAGTACAGATCTGTGGGGGCAGATCCCTTCTCCTTCTTCCTTTCCTCTAAACATCCCTGGACAGCTATCTGGCGGTTCTGACCCGCTCGGCTTTTGCGCAGGGATGCTGCAGCCTGCTCACAGGCTTGGGAACTCCTGGGAGGAAGCAGCTCCTGAAGCTTGTGTTGCTTCACACACACACAAAGTTGGCATAACAGCTTAGAAAAGCGACGGCTTTAGTGTCCTGGCTGGGAGAAAGAATGCCCTGCCACAACCCACCTCAAGGCTCTTCTCTGAGCAATGCCCTCTGCACTCCTGCGGGACGTGCGGACACTGCGGACGTGCGGAGGAGCGTTCCTTTATGCAGCGAAGTCGGTGTAAAGAGAGGCTCTCCTCCTTCGCCCTCCTCCTTTTGGCTCTTCCTGCCCCACGCCAGCATTGCAGCTTTGCTGCCTCGATTGCTCGTGGGCTGCATGTTGGGATAGGCCAAGTAATTAGCTCAGGTCACTGGTAAAAGCGTAATTTTTAGCCTCGATCCGCTAATTGCATGAGCATGCACCTGGCTGCACTGGCACAGGTAAGGTGGGCGCGTGGAGGCAGCAGCTACCCAAGAGCAGTGTCAGGCTCCACGCTTGCTGATCAAATAACCCACAGAAAGTGCAAAATGGGAGAGAAACAGATCTTCTGCGGGGGGCCCGAGCTGCTGGTGGCGGCATGCGCACCCCGACGGTGGCGTGCGGACAGATGGGAAAGTATTTTATGCTGGTAAATGTTTATTGAAGCTCCTGCCGAGTTCTTCCCCCTCACTGTGAGCCAGACGGTTTAAAAATAGGTGAAAAAGGAAGCTGGGGGTCTGAAGGATTGTGAGGCTGCCACAGGATGCCAGGAAGTCGCCGTGCCTACTGAAGCTATCAATAACAAACAGCCGCAGGCTGAGAAGGAGCTGGTTAACAACGATTTCCCTAAGAAAATAACTAAAGAGCGGGCTACACCAAGGTTTCTCTGGTTTGAGGAAGCGAGAATGCAGCTTTTAAAGCTGAAACCAACCGGCCGTGGCTGGAGGGGATTGAGCAGCCCTGCCGAGGAACGCGGCCCCGCTGCGCGACGCTTGCTGCAGAGGTATCAGAGTTGAGGAGTATTTTTCCTGGCTGTGCTCCGACAGCCTGTTCCTGTGCTGGCCCTGCAGGAGCCAGGCAGGGATCTGGGGCATCCCTGGAAATGAAGAAAAGGGGTAAGAAACGAGGGGCAAGGCATGGGGAAAGCGGTGAGGGGAGCACAGAGCTGTACGGGCGCCCAGCCGTGTGGCTCAGTCCTTTTACATGTGCAGTGCGAGATCTATAGAAAACATCCATTTAGTAAGTGGGTAATCCTGCCTGGGCAGCTATAGAGCACAGCCAGAAGTTCTGGCGTTGTATCGCCTTCCTCCTCAACATTGTCCACGAGACCTGCTGCCAAGGGGCCTCGGACTGAGATCCCTCGCCCATCCCAGGGTCCTAGCACGGCGTGATAAGCTGTTGTCTCTCCCCTGATGGCAGAAACCCGCCCGATGGACCCGTGTCCTGGTCCACATCCCGTGGCGGTGCTGGTGATGCACAAGGGACGGTTACTGCCCTGCCACTCAGCCTCCAGCCTTGGTTCTCTCTTAGGCATCTGAAAATAGTAATAATAATAATTAATAATACTAATTGGAGGCTGTCAACTCCTTTCGTTGAAGTCTGGCCAAGAGGGCACACGGGACTCTGGTCCTGCCCTCCCAGCAGTTTGCACTCTGCCACCACTGCAGGCAACACCGCACGGCCATCACCTCTTCTCCAAAGCACAGCTGCTGGAACACCAGGGATGTGCAAGGACAACGGTCATGCTGCTTTGCTTTCTCTATGAGTGACACAGGCTTAGTGAGATTACGCTTTCCTCTAAAGCTGTTTTAACCTTTCTGCTGCATTTATCCATTACACACTGCTTCAGACATATTTTTTTTCTTCTCTCTCTCTTTTTTTTTTCTTTTGGCTGAGCCTGCACCACTGAACGTTTCAAATTTGTTTGGTTTGAACGCTGAACTGCATGAGGCATGAGTCACTGCAGCTGAAACTCCTACAATGTAAAAAATGCCTGCGAGCTATTAGTGTTACGTGCCTGCAGCAGGTTTACAAACGGGGTTTCATCGTTCGTTAGCGAGTGTGCAACTGAAGCAAGAACAAGGCTCTGAGGGAAAATACACAGCCACAGTAATTTAAATTCTGCCCGGAATTTAAATTTAAACCCACCAATTTAAATCCACCTCTTCCAGGAGCTCACTGGTTACGAGAAGTGAAGTGCACATGCTTTCTGTTTGTAACTGTGAAACTTTATTTCCTGCTGCAAGAGCTCCTTTGCCCAGCAGGGATTAGGCGTCCTTTTGTTCCAGTGGCTCTCTCAGACGCAAGCCCAAGTCCGGGCCTCTTGGCGGCTGTTGCTGCAATAACCCCTCTGATGAGGTGTTCCAAGGCGCTGACGATAAATGTGTCATAAGCACAATTCTGCAGCTTTTCAGTGAACCGTGTAAAGACGGTGTGAGCGCAGCCCGAAATGCATGTTGTCATTGGAGAGCTGTCAGGAGCGGAACAAGGAGAGAATTTCAAGCCTCTGTCGTGGGGCTTGTTTTGGCAGCTGACCACGGCTGGGCTGGCAGGTGCCCGAGGAGGAAGCCCCCATCCCGGCAGCAGGGGACAGGCCCCGTTCTGCAGAGAGGGACCTGGGACAGCTCATCCCTGCTCTGCCCACCTCCTCTTGCAGGGAGCCCTACGGCTGCAACAAACGCTGTGAAAAGTGCTCTCCTCTTCTGCAACGTGCCGGCCAAAGGCATCGCAGGGCATGCTCCAATCTGTCTGCTGCCTTCCCTTTCCCACCACGGAATGGTGGCTTCATAAAACCTTGCTTTTTGGACACTCGTTTTAATGCCGCGTGGTTTATTTTACGTGAAAAAAGTCTTGCTTGTGAGATGCGTTAGAAAGATGTGCAATTCCCGTTTGCTCTTGGGAATTCAGCAGAAACGTCGTGATACGCGCCCGCAGACAACAGCTGCTCCCATTCGCTCCTTTCGCCACCTTCGTGGACTCTCTTGCAACACATCTTGTTTTTCAAGAGGGCAGAGGAAGCTAAGGCGGAATTAATGCAAAATGTTTAAACCGTTTTGGAGGGGGGACAGGGCGTTCTCTGTAGGGTATTGCCTGTTCATACATAGCCTCGAACCTTTTCTGGTGTATTCGCTCAGAAATAATCACACAATTACTTGGATAGCTCTTAGGCAGCAGAAACCTCTTCTGCTGTTATTTTTTTCCTTACTTTGTTCCAGCTGATCCCAGACTGCAGCTCACAATGGAGCTTGTACAGCGGCAGGAGACATCCGTCGCCTTCTTGCCTCAAAACACCACCAACAACCCTGTTTGCCTTTCTGGAGAAAAGAAGCCACGGAGGCAGCTCAGATGGTGTGGTCAGTCACACCACCTGCCTCTGCATGCCCGCCGGCCTTGCTCAGCTCCGTCAGGGCCATCGGTGCTCTCTCGGCGAGGTGCTAGGTGGTCTTGTCAGTCGTTTTCCTCCAAATGAGTATGAGGATCAAGAAGAGAACAATTGATCTCTTTTGGGTACGACCATTCTTTTTAATCTTCCAAAAATTCAACTGCTGGCTACATTTTTTTTTTTTTTTCAAAAATTACAAAGCACTCCTCAGCTCTGTTATAACTCTGTTGCACTCTGCATTTTTTTCTGCAAAGTTCTTGTTTATCCCTTGTCATTCTCTGACATGTTTTGTCTCTGAATATTTTTTTTTTAAACAAACAAACAAAAAAAAACAATTCTCATAAATTTTCATAGAAAAGCTGATAAGTTTATTGCATGCAGAAAATGTGACAGAGAGGACAGCTTGTTTTTTCTTTTTCTTTCTTTTTTTTTTTTTTTAATATTTTGCAACTGGCCGTGAACTCTTGCCAAAGCCCAAACTGGCAGATTGTGGATTTAGTGCTGCCAAAGTGAAACTCCACTTTGGGTTGACTTCCACAGAACAGAAAAAGCAAGATTACAAATATATATATATATATATATTACTGATTTAAATACTTAGCCTCCGAATAATATTTTTTTTGAAATAATTATTCAGAGCTGGTTACGACATGTGCAGTCACTCCTCAGCATGCCCAGGAAAGGGCTCCAGCAAGGAGAGGACCCTCAGATTCAGGCGCTCACCCTGCTGCAAAGCCAGACACCTTCAGCAAGAGCAGTCAACAAGTGCCAGCACTTGCCCTGGAATTTCTTTTCTCAGCAGCTTAAATTTTGGGGGAAGGTAGTACTCACAGGATGGGCACAGAATCTGCAAAACATTGCTGAGAATAGTCCAAAGTTAGTGGTATTATGCCACTCTTTTTTTTAAGAGCATGGCTTATTTCATTGTTCTTGACACTTCCCCCAGTTGAAGAGCGCTCTTTGGCCACTGCCAGAGACAAGCTGCATGTCCAAATGTTGCCCTTTATTTTAGTTTTTGGAAAGAAAGCACTTATTCGTGGGCACTGTGCAGCTCCTGGGGTGACCTCCATGAGGAGCTGCATCCAGTGAGGTCCCACAAAAGCGATGTGTCCTGCTACTGGCAGGACATGCACAATGGTGCTCCAGAGGGTGAGGTGGTATGGCGAAAATGTCACTCAAAATGAGCTGTGCTGTAGGATATCGTGGGTCTTCTGAATCATAGAATCATTAGGTTTGCAAAAGACCTCCAAGATCATCTGGTCCAACCCTACCACCAATGTCACCCACTAAAGCATGTCCCTACGCACCACGTCCAACCTTTCCTTGAACATCCCCAGGAAGGTGGAATACCACCTCCTTGGGCAACCTGTCCAAGTACCTGGCTGCTCTTTCTGAGAAGAAATTTCTCCTCATTTCCAACCTCACCCTCCCCTGGCACAACTCGAGTCCATTCCCTCTAGCACTATCACTAGTTATCTGTGAGAAGAGGCAGACCCCCAGCTCCCCTCACCTTCCTTTCAGGTAGTTGTACCAAGCCATAAGGTCTCCCCTGAGCCTCCTCTTCTCCAGACCAAACACCCCCAGCTCCCTCAGCCGCTCCTCACAGGCCTTGTGTCCCAGGCCCTTCACCACCTTCGTAGCCCTTCTCTGGACACGCTCCAAGGCCTCGATGTCCTTCTGGTAGTGAGGGGCCCAAAGCTGAACATGGTACTTGAGGTGTGGCCTCACCAGAACTGAGTACAGGACGATCACCTCCCTGGTCCTGCTGGATGCACCATTCCTGACACAAGCCAGGATGCCGTTGGCCTTCTTGGCCACCTGGGCCTCTGCCCATCGACCCAACCTGTCCAGGTCCCTCTGCAGGGCCTTCCTACCCTCCAGCAGATCCACACTCCCCCCCGGCTTGGTGTCATCTGCAAACTTACTGAGGGTGCACTCAATTCTCTCATCAATAAAGATATTAAAGAGGTTGGGACCCAGCACCAACCCCTGGAGATGGTGAATATGGCCTCCCCTGAACATTGCAGATTTTACTTCTGGGCTTCTCCCTAGAATCAGTGACTTCCCAGCATCTCCCCACAGCCTCCAAAATTGTCCCAGACGTTGGCTGACTTGGTTGTTGGGTGGGCTTTCCTCAACTTGGTTGTTTTTTCCATTTGGGATATTCATTTATCTATATATTTATTTTTAATTCCCTTAGAAATGAACTTATTTGGAAGCCTAAACACTTGTGAAAATATAGGAATGATTGTAATTTCAACGGCAGGCTCTTGGGAACATGCTAGTACGCATCACAATACAGCAGACACCTAAACCTCACCAGACCTGGGGCTTTTAATAGCTGATTCTGACATCAAGTCATTAAAAGGTGGCAAAATGGCTCCACCTTTGCCTTGCGGAGCAGTGGTAGCTTCCTCATTTTTGTAAGTAGTGCAATTTCTGGTGTCTTCTTAAAAGGGATATAAGCACAGTCAATCATCTTTGAGGGGCATAGCAGTATATTCTGGGAGCGCCCACTTCAGGGTGTTTTTCTAGAAGGTTCTGCCACCGCAAAATACTACTCTGTTGGTTGAAGATCATTCAAGACTGAGCAAGAGGTGAAGCTCCAGGGCCCTCCACTTCAAAATCAGGAGACTCTGCCACAAGTGCTGTAAAACTTCAAAAATGCGCAAAGAACAAGAACCAAGGAAGATTTAGCCTCCACACACAGCTTTAAGAGTAGTTGGCTGAAAAATAAATAAATAAATAAAAAACAAGTATCTTCATCATCCTAACAGGACAGGTTTTTATCTGGAAACACAGAAGACCAGAAATCAAAAAGGGCCCATCTTATCTCGCTTGTTTCCTGAAAGTCGGTATTTGTGCATTATTGTACGAGACTGATCACTGAAGCATGAAAGAAAACCTCAAACTTCTTCACACCACGCTTCATGCTCTGCTTGGCAGCCATGAAATGCTGGTGAGCTGGAAATGACACGCAGATCAATACAGCGGCCCCGTGGTTCTAAAGCTGGTCCGAAAAAGCTGCACACGCAGCGCAGCCGTGGGCACAAACCTCCGTGGGTCCAGGGCCGACAGCCGTGCTGTGGTGGCAGCTCCTTTCTGGAGAGCTCGGGGCTCACGGGACACACATCCAGACCGTCCTGCTTCTGGGGTGCCCTGGAGAGACAGCCTGCAAGCAGCCGTGGCCCACGCACCCCACTGCTTCTGCAGGGCCACCCCCAGCCAGGTGTCCTCTGACCGTCCTCTTCCTCGTCTGAAGCCATCCCTCAGGATCTGATCAGAATGCTTAGCTTGTAGCAGCACTCCTACGTTTGAGCTCCTGGAGCTGTGGCCCCCTGGGACATGACCCTGAGATAAAGCAGTACTCCCTGAAGAAATACGTCCTTGCTCCCTCGTGTTGGCTTCTGGGCTTTCCTTAACAATTTTCTTGGTTTCCTCTGCAGAAGAGCCACCAGGAGAGCAAGGGTAAGCTAGCTGGCGTTACATCTGTAAGCAGCAGCACTGGCCAGGGAGAACAAAATGTGGGAGAGTGGGGAAATATGCAGATGAAAAATAAGTTAAAGGAGGAGGGATGAGATGCATACCACTGCTCACCTGGCAAGAGCAAGCTGCTTGGAAATCACCCTGCCATCTGCTTTGGCCTTGATTTGGGTGTCAGTACTTCTATGCTGAGTGTTACATTTGTCATTGTTGCTGTGAAAGAACGATCTGTGGCTCCTGAACAATAACATTCGCACTGCGGATGACTGTCTTCCAGAGAGTTTAAGCCAGGGTTTAACAGTGGGCTCCTAATCCACGCATGGGCATCAACTTGGTCTGCGATAAGGAGTGCCGTTGGACCCGAAACCTTTATTATTATTATTATTATTTATTTTTTTAAGTCATTTGCAAGTGAATGTAGAAACAGCTAGAGCATGCCGGCTTCAAGTGGCTGAAAAGCTGCTTCCCTTCCTACCAAGGAACCTCCTTGTGCTCTACTGAAATCTTGGGAAAATAAATCATCTAGGAGGATCCAGTTTCCCAAGAGCTCAGGGACATCGACTTTCTTCTTCTTCTGCCTGTCTGCACAGCCTGATAGGAAGAGCAAGAGCTGCAGCCAAGTTTAATAGGAACTTGGAGTAATTTTCTGTGCTTATCGAAAGACATCTCGCTGGGTGTGACAGTCTTGTCCCTGCATTGTCCCGTGTCTGGTACACCAGAAAACAACCAGCAGGCAGGGAGAGGTGATAAAAGGTGGTGGCTCAGGCTCAGGACTCCTGTGACTCCGTGGCAGTATTTCAGGATCTTGTTCTCCAAACAAGGAGCTGGAAGACATGTCCTTCTCCACCTCCTTGTCCCTCTTCCTACCTTACTTAGGAGAGTAACATGTGTGTGCATACAAACTTATTTCTTCCCCTGCCCAAGCCTACTCTCTCCTTTATCTCCCCTGCACATATGCCTGTTGGTGTCTTCTTTCTTGTCTTTTCAGTAACAAACATTGGCGGCTGACGTTGGAGCTGAGTGTTAACGAGGTTACATTAAGCAGAGCTCCGTGCATCTGCTGTGCAGGTCTCAGTCCATGCAGTATCAGCTGGTGCACGACTGGGGAGGCTGAAATGCCCGTAGGGGTCTGAGCGGTCAGGACCATGCGGACAAACCCAACTGCCTTGTATGCCTGCAACGTGCATTGAGATGCATTTGGTGCGTCCACAGGTTGGCTGTCTGCAGAGGAACACAGGACCTGCCAGGGTGGATATAGCAATAATCTGCTAAATGCAGTCTCCCGTCTCGGTTTATGACCTAGCTGCTTCTACGGGTGCCGAGAAAATTCCCAGGAGGAGAGAGATGAGCTGAGCAATTCTTCTACCTTCTCTCTCGAGCAGTTTAAATATGATATATCTCTCTTCCTGCTCGCCTTTGAGCCCTGCCTCGCTCTTGCTGCAGTCACTGGGAAGAGTGGGAATCCTCCTCCGGACGCAGCTGGTGGCTGGCTTACCTTCGAGCTCTGCTTCAGAAACGGTGCACCTCTCACCTGGATGAACTCTTTTCAGGGGGCTCCTCCCAGGCTGTGCCTGACCACAGCAGAAGCCCAGGGGCAAGGGTGAGGCCGTCCTGTGGGGCTGGCCTGTGCCAGACCTGCACGGTCTCAGCAGCCTTTTTATTTACGCCCCTTACTCACCACGTCAGGAGACCCAGAGCTTTGCACGGGTCCACGAATTGCAAGCAAGCGAGCAGTTCTGTGGAAATACATATAACACAGTGGTAATGAATGCTGGTCTGATTGTTAGACCGTGCTTTATTTCATTTTGTTCTCACAAGAGTTCCTCCTTTTTTCTTTTTTTTTTTTTTTTTCTTTTTCTTTTTTTTTTTAATTAAATGGTGTTGCTAAATTTGGACGAGTTATTGATAAGCATCTAAGCTGGTAGATTTATCTGATCTGGACCTCTGAACCTGCTGAGTAGGTGGCACCTCTGCTGAGTGTTCACTGTGCAAAAAAGGGGTAGGTCAGCAGATTTCCAGCCATAAAAAGAGATAAGGTATTGTGTTACTGCCAGTCTGCAGAGACATTTTCTGCTGTTCGTTTCAAAATGAGATGGCGAGGAGACATCTCTTCATCTTTTTCCCATCACGCCATTACATGTGTTGGATGTGTTAAGGTTTCTTTTCCATGTGCATTCGCACAGCCATTGCTACAGGCATTGTATGTGCTGCTCACACTGAATAGCTGACCAGCACACCTTAGCAGAAGGTTCAGGAGGGAACTGAGCCATTCAGTTTACTGGGAAGGACTGAAGCGATCCCTTAAGGAGAGGGATGCAACCTGTGCTGCCTCCAGTAAAAAGTCCAGGGGTGTTGTGGTCCTCCTCACCACGACAGCCGTTGCAATGGGACACAACTGGGAACTTGCATGGAGACATGTTAGCTGGGGACAGCCAAAAGTACCTCCAGGTTTTACCTAGGCAGGCCTTTGGAGCAGAAAATGCAAGAGTAAATCTTATGCCAGAATGGTGCACGCTTTGGTAGCGAGTTCAAATTAGATACAAGCAGGGCTTAGCAACTCTTTGGCATGCCTTCCTCTCAGGCACAAATCCGTGCACATTTTTATTCTTTATTTAGTTGAACTGATCTCTCCAAGTAAATTACTCAGCCAGCACTTAATTGTGCACCTTCCTTGGCACTTCTTTTGAGGGGAAACAAAGAAAGGTTAGAGGTGGAGCTGCCTGGTGAGCAACTTACCTCCAGTGCCTACAAACGGTGACACTGTGGCAGAGGTGTCAGACTCACTGAACCCACAAAATAAACAACCAGAGGCAAGATTAATAATGAAAAAAAAAAACAAGTGTGTCATCATGCAGAAGGAGTATCAAAGAATCTAATTTTAATTCTCATTCACAAAGCAGTGTTTCGAAGACGGTAACGGATCCAAATCATATTAGTCATCATTCGTAATCCAAGCAGCCTCCCCGGGGATTAATAAATTTTCCTTTGAAGACAGCTGAATGTCTGCACTCCCCAGAAGAGCAGCAGCAGGGGGGATGTCGGGTCACCCACCCGGCTCTCCCCAGCAGTCAGCTCCTTGTCGAAGCGGCGGATCACGGGGAGGAAGGCTCTGGCCAGGAGCCTGGGGATGGGCGGAAAGACAGCAATTGTCACCAGCCCCAGGGCAAGCCTGGGAAATGTCCTTCAGCTGGTTTTCTCCACCAGGACTCTGGGTTTCTACCTTTGAAGCAGGAAATCCTGCGAGTGTGGAGACATCCGAACCTCGGTGCCGGTCCGTCACTTCTGCAGGGTTGGAGTTCAGGTTCACACCGCTTCTTGTGCCACCTCCCACCGATGCCCCCGAACCCACTCCTGCCCATGCTGGTGGCTTTCGTGCCCCAGAGAGGTGCTGCAGCTCTCCCAGCGTGGAGCAGAACTGACCCTGCTCCCCAGGGCTCCTTTCGCCTGGGCTTGGCCTATCTGCCCATAGCAAAACTGCGCTGTGATTTGGCTCCACCTGAGCATTTTTAGGACAGCTGTTAGGACAGTATGCATTGCAACAGGGATGCAGAGGGTCCCCTGAGACCTGCCCCACCTGCAGACAGCGAGGTGAGGCTCGGGCATAGCTGGGTTCTCTCCGTCCTACCACCAAGCACCCATCCTTCCTCGTAATTAAGCCTGGAAGTACTTGTTTTACACCACTGTACGCAAGTGTCAAAGGAGTTAAGCAAGGCAGAAAATACATTAATCCACGATAAGTAACCTCTGCGTGCCTCCTTTTGATACTAAACCACCTTTTAAGTCACCGTGGCTTACATTTCGGCTACGGCAGTGAAAATATTTGAGAGGCTCTATCGCGGCGGGGGCTGAGTTTCTGTTCACAGGAACTCCAAGTGAGCCATCCGTGTGTGCCGCAACAGCACGTATGGGGCAGAGGAGATCCTTGGGCAGAATCATTAGTCATGCCACAGCGCTGAGGTCTTGCTGTCTCACCCCATCCTTGGCCTATCAGAGATGTAAATGTCAGGAAAGTAATTTCGGCCCCCCGACGTGTTGCGTCTGCTTGGCTTCAGGATCCTTGGTGTTGGCATTCTTCCATTCTTCTGTCATCTTTGTGCCATCCTTCGTTGGCAGAACTGGAACTGTAATAGCAGCGAGTACTTTTTCTCCAAAGAAAAGATCATTTTGGGATGTGACAAGCTTTTAAGGAAGTACTAACCAAAGCTGTTTGAACCTAATTCAGGTACACCGGGTTTCCCCCTCCCAGCATCTCTCCGTTTATCATAGGTTGAATCCGAACTTCTACAAGTGCAACCCCAGCGAGATGCACTGGAGAGAACCTCTTGTTGTAGGACAAACCACGTTGCCTTGTCGCTTGTGTGGGTAGAATCAAGATTTCACCTCTAGTACAAGAGGGTGGGGAAACAAAGGAAGCTGTAATGCTTTGTTGTTCACTTTCAGCAACTGTCTAAACCATAAGTCTGGAGGAAAACACTGTTTAAAAAAGCAACTGAAATTATTTTTGCATTATTTCTGAAACATGAAAGTTCTCCTTTCCTCACTGAGATAGACTCAGTAAACAACATCCAAGAATGTGAAGCTCTTTGGAATAAAAACAGTAAAATTTTTCTGAAAGGATATATATATATACATATATATATATTTATTCTCTTGGACTCAGTTCAGATGATTATGTAAGAATGCAGGAAATACAGACTGCTCATCTATTATGTTTTTTGTGGCTCTCTGGACTTATTCTGTTGCCTTTGCTGTTCTTAATTCTGAGATTTCAAAATCCTTCTCACAAACTTAAGACAAAGCCTGCCTCTTAGATTGATGATAATGGCGAGCTGCAGGGACCTGAATGAGATTATGCATACATTTGAAACTTAAACACTCTGAGTACAATGCATACCCGCCCTACTTTGAAAACGAGAAATGAACGCAATTCTTAATTAATCACTTCGCTGCTTGACGCAGGAGACATCCCATTCGGAAAATAGCTCGTTGTTCTTAGCCTGCACTGGCACTATGTGCCGTATTCCAGAGCCACGCCGCATAGCCTTTGGGAACAAGCCTGCCTGAGGAGCTCTGAGTCCGTGCACAGAGGAGGCAGGGGTGAGGAGGGACTGAGCTAAATTTCTTCTCCAGCCCAGTTGAAAAAAAAAAAAAAAAAAAGTAAAAAAAGCTGTTTTTCAGCTTCTAGGAAAAAAAAAAAGAAAAAAAAAAAAAAAGAAAAAAAAAAGAAATTGGGAAAAAACACTCAGAGGTTTGGATCAGGGAGGACTAGGGTTAAAGCTGTACTGACTGGACTGAACTGGGGATTTTTATTATTATTATTATTATTAATGTTGTTATTGATATTATTAGTATTATTATTACTGTTACCATTATTATTATTATTATTATTATTATTATTATTATTATTATTATTATGGAGGGCACAAAACAGCCCTCCCACACTGCTGGTGGGGAGCAGGGTGCTTGGCACCCTGGGGCTGCAGACCCCTGATATTTAAGGCTAGTAAAACAGAGGAGGTGGAGGTTTTTTGGAATGAGGAGTGCAGCTGACACCTTACAGATACAGCACCACGAGCTTTTCCTGGTGCTTCCTCCCGCCTATGCCAGTCCCGGGGAGCAGCCGGGGCTGCTGACGAGGCTCGTGCTGGGGGGCAGGCAGGCTCTGCAGGCAGTCACACACCTCGCTGCGCTTTTGCAGGAAGGATCCTTGGTGCCAGCAGAAGGATTTTAGTGATCTACAGGCTAAAAAGGCATGAAAGTGAGGGTCCTAAAGCAGTAGCGCCTGGAGCCAGCGGAGGCTCCCTGTGAAACTAACCAGGATGCCTGCACTGTGCGGGATGTCTGCTGGTGGCCAGCGGCTGCCACTCGCAAGAAACAGTCACAGACAGCAGTCCTGAGCTTCTGCCAAAACCTTCAGCAGTCATCACTGAAGAAACCTCCCCAGTTTTCCTGTAGCGCTCTTCAGACATGGGAAGGCCACTGCAGGAGCCCTCCAGAGCCTTCTCCTCTCCGGGCTGAACAACCCCAGCTCCCTCAGTCTGTCTCCATAGGAGAGGTGCTCCAGCCTTTGATCTTCCTCATGGTCTCCTCTGGGCTCTCTCCAACAGATCCGTGTCCTTCTTGGGGTCCCAGAGCTGAGCGCAGGGCTCCAGGTGGGGTCTCATGAGAGCAGAGCAGAGGGGGACAATCCCCTCCTTCACCCTGCTGCCCACCCTGCTGTTGGTGCAGCCCAGGGCATGGGTGGCTTTCTTTGAGGATACTCTTCTGGAAGCAGGTTAAGATCCCACAAAATGAAGTCTAAAAGACGTGTAGTACAAGACTCCTAATGTACTTTTCTAGGACGACAAAAATTGCCACGTGAAGTAAGATGAGAAGGAGCAGAAGAGTACAACTTGACATGTATTCTGGCTCGGTAGGATACACTAGTTTTCCATCCTGTGTTACCGTGGTTGTCTCTACAGACAGCCTTGCGAAGATTAATAAGATTAACAATTTGTAGCTTAAATGGGGGAGTAACAGCTTATCATTTTTAGGTTACTCAGTGGCAATGAAGAGATCCTACAGCAAGCTGTGAGAAACTGCATAGTACATCAATTTCTGTTTTTCACCTGTCCTTCTTTCTGTCTTTTTTTTTTTTTTTTCCCCTTTTTCCCTTTTCATTTGTACTATTTCCGTTTTGCCAGGCCCTTAAGAGGTGGAAAAGATTCTCACTGTTTCTGTTGAAATTGTTCCATATCAGGGAAACTCTTTAATTAGAAGGCTCTCAGCTGCATTTCTAAACGGTCTGTCCTTTACCTCAGTGGTAAACACTTCTTCTCATGAGGATCCCCATCTTCCTTTTAAATACGGTGGCCATAGCTAGGTTCCTGTGTTGAACGTGGGTAATACTCATATAAAAGACACGTTCCATGTCACACATGCTCCTCATGAATGACAATGAAAATTTACAAAAGAAGTAGGGGCTGGTGGTTACTTTTGCAGACCAGACGTTATATTTAATTTGATATACTAGTTTGCATCTGAATAGACACGAATTTAAGAATTCGCTTTAAAACTCCCGCGTTTGAAAATGAGTTCAGTGGTAGAAGTCATCACGTAAAAGGAAGTATCACCAACGCTGTTAGTAATGTACATGGTATTAAACACACAGCTGGGTGATTTTCTCCTGGGAAATCTTCTTAACTTCTATTACACCATTAAGCAAGTCCTGTTTTCATTTTTTTTTTTATTTTTTTTTTTTGGAGGAGCATGAGAAAAGGGCATTGCATTATGATACAAGCTTTCACTGTGTGATTTCCTATTTTTTTTTTTTTTTCCTACTTGATTTATGTATAAAGTTCACGTTGCTAGAGGTGAGTGCTTCACAGGCTGACACAAGAGGCTGGGAAAGATGTTTATTAATTATCTCAGTTTGGGTACCCAGAAAATGACAAACACACAGTTAATGATCTCTTTTAAGTTGTTTGGTGTCTCTGTCTTGCCTGGAATCACAAAGAAAATTTCTTCTTAATGAGGGATTGCAGCCACTCCGAGCTGATCCTCCCACGCCCCAAATGAATGCCCTCCTAACAAGTTACTGATTATTTCAGGGAACCTTTTTTCCCTCCTTCTCTTCACAAAATGTACAAAATACTTGTATTGAATGACCTCTCCCCAGAACAGGTCTTGCTTAAGTCGTGATGTTTCTGCAGTTTTTTGGAGAGAATCTGCACTTTCTTCTGGACAGGAAAATTACCTACTAGATTAATTCCCAAGTACTTTAGGAAACTGTATTAAACTTTTCAGAGGGTAGTGCATGTACATCTCACAAATTAACTCATTGTGATGCAGATGGGAAAAGAGCAACATGCTATCTTTTTTTTTTTTTTTTTTTTTCCTAAACATTATCAGCTGTTAAGTAAGAGAACAGAAGCAGTAACGTGTATTGAGTAGTTGGTAATAAGGAAATAAAAAGTGCTTAAAATAAATACCTCTTAAGTGACTCAGAAAAAGAAAATCGTTTGTCCGTATTATCTCATAAAAATCTATGAACAATGAATGCAAGAAGCAGAATCACTGTGTTTTATTGTAGGATTTCAAAATTAAAACAAAAAATATCACGACGAATGCCACTATATCTTTTTGTTTTGTCACCGTAATTCTTTCAAATTAAAAGAAAAGCAATCAGAAAGGGACGTGCACTACTGTATTTACGTATTACATATAGCTCAACAGAGGTGCGATGAAGCTGAGTGTGCCCCTCCCCACAGCAGGGCAGGGAGGCCTCGGATCTCCTGACTCAACCAGGCAAAAATGTGTTTCAATAACAGACTCAGTGCTCGTGACATTGCTGCTCCTTGTTTCACAAAGACGAGTGCTTGGATTCATTCAGAAATATCTTCAGCCACCGTATTTTTGAGTGGTTAGTACCCAAAAGACTGTATCTATTACATCTATTAGTGGATGTGGCTTAAAAGTGAGCTTTGTCAGTTAAACACAAGCAATGTTTTGGTTCCTTCTGACTTAGTAGGATGCAAAATGGAAAAAAAAAAATACTAACAGGTATATGTGGGCATTAAATGTGTTGGTATAAAATATTAAAATGGGCGAGACAGAAATGACTTTCACTGCAGCGTCGTTGCCGAAGGATTGTGCCTCACTTAGCTACCTAAGCAAACCATGCCAGAGTTAAAATAACCATTTTGCCTGTAATATTTCAGAGTGGAACGACAATTCTGTCTTTACATCCACTAAAGGATGCGTTTTAAAATTCCGCCATTGAGAAGGCTTCAGCGAATGGAAATGTGGTCCCGTGCTGGCCAGCAAAATGTTTTCCTGGATTCCTGTAAAGCTTTAATGGAAGGGCTTTGCTGAGTTTTATAGGAATCGCCCTTATCCACTGCATTGTCTGAAGCTGTGTTTGCCGGGCCAATGGTGGTGAAATTGTACCATGGCATCTTCTCTTGTCCGGACAAATACAGTTGAATGTTATCATCGAAACAGAGCAACGATCAGTGCTCCTGTCTGGGGCACACACTGCAGTTGTCTTTGTGTGACTTTCATTGCTACTCTTTCCCATACTAACAAAAGTAGAGCGGACTTGGATATGCCCACACATATGTCCCTCACACCAACATTTTGCAGAGCTCCTGAGAAATATGTGTAAGATAATTTACACTGAAATCCTAAGTCAGGCAAAGTTACAGAAAAGTGGTTTTAAGATTTTTTTTTGCTTGTAAGCAAGTACCAGCCTCCGAGCATTTCTACAAGATGTACAGAAGGTGACCGGGCAAAGTGAGTTAGAAAGCAGTGTGAAGATAACAGACGCTTTTAGCAACTTACGCATGAAAAATTTTGCACTTTGCGTTGCTTAAGATTCAGTGGTCCCCAGACTGGAAAAGTTGAACCAGTTCCACGTTCTGTTGAGACTGCAGTTGGTAATGGAGACAGCACAAACCAGTAAACATAAAATGACAAGAACCTAACTCTACGCCCACCATCTAATATCGTACAATTACAATTGTGCAACTGGCATCTACAGGGCAGTCTAATTCTTTCAGCATAATTGACTTTTCTCGTACTTTGTGACCATCTTCCTAGGTCGTCGCAGACAGAGAAGGAAATGAGCCCTAAAGCTTCCAGAACACTTTCTGAAACATAGCATTAACTGCTCATCTTTTCTGATTACATTCTCCTTCTCTTCTCTTGTCAGAGAAAACACAGTGACTGCAACAGAGGAGAAGTGACGTTGAAAGAGGGACACAGGAAATCACTGAGATCAATATGTGCAAAGAATGCAGGTGCTCAGATGAGCTCTGCTTTTACAGTGAAATACCTGATTTAGTTTGGATTTTATCTTTCAAAGCCTTGGTCAACTCATAGGGGTATGAAGGGCATGCTCTAGGCTCCATTGAAATATGCTTACTGGTGACTGAGAACCACCTCACACTGCTCTGGTGAACGTGTATGGCCCACGGGCTGGTACCTTTCTCTGGAATAATGACTCCTGTTTTGTGGCATGAGAGAACAGGTGTGTATTCTATTTCCTGTTACAAAAGAGAAGGGCAACGAGTCTGGAGAACAAGTCTTACGAGGAGCGGCTGAGGGAGCTGGGACTGTTTAGCCTGGAGAAGAGGAGGCTCAGGGGTGACCTTATCGCTCTCTACAGGTACCTGAAGGGAGGCTGTAGCGAGGTGGGGGTTGGTCTGTTCTCCCACGTGCCTGGTGACAGGACAAGGGGGAATGGGCTAAAGTTGTGCCAGGGGAGGTTTAGGTTGGATATTAGGAAGAACTTCTTTCCTGAACGGGTTGTTAGACATTGGAACGGGCTGCCCAGGGAAGTGGTTGAGTCACCATCCCTGGAGGTCTTTAAAAGACGTTTAGATGTAGAACTTAGGGACATGGTTTAGTGGAGGACTTGTTAGTGTTAGGTCAGAGGTTGGACTCGGTGATCTTGGAGGTCTCTTCCAACCTAGATGATTCTGTGATTCAAGTATAGACTTCCCTTACATCATCAGCACCATTCTCTTGTCTGAGAAATGGGCATTGCTAGAGAGACCGATCTCAGATAAAGCATTGCAGTTGCATAGTAGCAAATGTGAGCTTGTTTTCAGAAAACAACACATGTGGTGTCATGCCGGAATGTGTATGAGATGGAAGATAAGTTATTATTAAGCACGCAGTGGGAACTTGCTGTGCCAATGTCTGTTGTACCAACATCCAGCTTTCAAAATGACATTGACATGAATTCTTTCATAGTGCCCGTCCTTGTCAAACAAACCATTCTGCTATTTATTCTGTTTCTGGTGCTGTTATACTGGTGCTCTGAGGATTTCAGCTTCTGGAAAAGAGCCAGCTGGACTGACAGCACTACTCTGTCTAGCTGAGGCTTTGATAGTACGCTGCTTAAAACCAGTAGGATTCTTCCGGTGGCTTCCATATCACAGAATCACAGAATCACAGAATAGTCTAGGTTGGAAGAGGCCTCCAAGATCACCGAGTCCAACCTCTGACCTAATGCTAACAAATCTTCCACTAAACCATATCCCTAAGCTCTACATCTAAACGTCTTTTAAAGACCTCCAGGGATGGGGACTCAACCACTTCCCTGGGCAGCCCATTCCAGTGACTAACAACCCGTTCAGTAAAGAAGTTCTTCCTAATGTTCAACCTAAACCTCCCCTGGCGCAACTTTAGCCCATTCCCCCTCGTCCTGTCACCAGGCACGTGGGAGAACAGACCAACCCCCACCTCGCTACAGCCTCCCTTGAGGTACCTGTAGAGAGCGATAAGGTCACCCCTGAGCCTCCTCTTCTCCAGGCTGAACAAGCCCAGCTCCCTCAGCCGCTCCTCGTAGGACTTGTTCTCCAGACCCTTCACCAGCTTCGTTGCCCTTCTCTGGACTCGCTCGAGCACCTCCATGTCCTTCTTGAAGCGAGGGGCCCAAAACTGAATGCAGTACTCGAGGTGCGGCCTCGCCAGAGCTGAGTACAGGGGGAAAAGTTGTATCCTCCAGACCAGGCCCTAAACACTTCGCTGGCCTGCGCTGCCAGCTGACACGCCATTACAGCACCTTTTCAAAAGAGGCTATTGCCTGCAGAAAGTTTCTCTTCCAAGTCTGAAGATCTTAGCGGTAGGAGGGGAAGGCAGGTTGTGGAAGGGGAGGAAGGAGAAAAAGGCTTGCAGTTTACCTACTTCCAGCATTTTGTTCTTAGATACGTGCATGTTCTTTTTTAGGAAGGGATGACTGTCACCATCTGACTTCACAGACACCAAAACCCCTTTTCTCCTAGCAGTCGGTTTTAAAATAGGTTTTACGCGGGGCTATGGGCATGCAAAGCTTCAGTCCTGTTACCTAACCTCTGAAATGTTGCTCCACAGTCACTCACCCACGTATTCATCATGAGTGTTTCTCTGCAGTCTTTTTCTCTCATTTTATATAACACGAAGAAAATGCTTTTCTGTAACAGTTGTTAAGGTGCAGCTTCAGTCCTTGCTGGGTTTGATTTTTTCTGTGGTTTAGAGTCTGATTTTTTATTATTATTTTTTCTAAATAACAGCTCCTGTCTTTGCCTTTTCACAGCCAAATTTATTACTAAGCTACCCAGTAATAAGCCCCAAAGAAAATAATGTGCGTGACTAGAGGGGGGTCTGGAAAACTGACCTCTTTTCTTCTACGTCTGACAGTTACCTGGAAGACCAGAGCCCTACACTGCCAGGGCTTGCAGGCTCCTCAGAAGTCCCTGCTAAAGGGCACGAAAGCCTACCACAGCCTCCACGTGGTGAGTAAAACATGAGGAGGGGAGACGATGGCAGGAACCAGAGTACTCGGGAAAGCGTCACTGAGTTGGTAACACTCTGGCCTTGTGGCAGAAACATTTGAGCTTCTAGCTCCTGTTTGTACAGATTCAGTAATAATAATTTAATTGGGTGACTTAGCCACATGGAGAGACTGTTGAACACTGTTAGGCACTGACAAACTGAAAAGTGAATGCCAGGGGAAATACTCTTTGGAAAACCCTTTCCTTTAATCTGCTGCTTTACACAATCCCTTTTGGACCTAATGCAGGTGGAGGTTTTGTTGTTGTTGTTGTTGTTGTTTTCCATTTGCAGTTCTGGCAACATTTTTATTTTATTTTTTTTTCAGGTTTGGAGTAAAAATAATTGAAAACAATGCTATCAAAAAATGGAAGAAATCTAACTGGAATTGACAAAAGCACCAGCTGACCAGTCTTGCCGGCAGCCGGGAGCACAGCTGTGCTTCAGGACACCTTCACTCCAGGACACCATTAGCTCCAGCAGGCATGTAAAATCTCACTAAAATTGCATAAAATTGTGCGGCGCCCCACCAAACATTTCTTCCTCACTGTTTTCTACAACTGATTCTCAGAGGCACACACAAGGTGTTACCATAACCCCTCGTGGATCTCCAGGCAAAGACGAGAACTCTGTTTCTGAAAGCTCAGATATAAAATGGCTTTTGTGGTTTTGCTGCTGGCATACGTGAATGAAACCGCTCAAAAAGTAATATTTTCAAATACAGCTGACAGCACGTATGTTCATTCCACCTCTTTTAGAAACAACGCCTGTTTTAACGCGTGGGAGTTTTGACTTCAAATTATTTGGGGCACGGGTTTAATGGCATTGGGGTCCTCTCTGGAAAAATGAGGGTAAAGTTCCATGCATATGGGCTACGGTAAGAAAAATAGCAATGAGCGTCACAGGTGATAATTCGGCTAGGCAACGCAACGCTCTTATTCCCATCCTCCTCAGTCACTTTCAAGGCAACATGACATGAGTAGCAATGCGTGTCTGAGTATTTCCAAGCCATAGTTCATCTCCCGAACGGTTTCGCAGAGTTCCAGGAAATTACGCAGCCGTTGACAAGGCAACATGCCACCTTCAGCTGGCAGGCCATGCTAATCATTAAAAACACCCCCTTGACTTCCGAAGTCTTTGAATGCAGCCATGCCTCTGCCCTTTTTTCGTCCTGTCATCCCGTGCTGACCATTACTAGAGTAATTTTGCCGATGATGAAGTGAACTTGTAACCCGTGCTAAAGCTGGGATGCATGTGTTTCTTTCTACTTTTGGAGTTTTGTGATCACATCCAGAATTCTACTGCCTAGGGATAGCATCAACAGTTTTGAACAAACATTAGGTATTATTTTCCTGCGTATGTTACCTGGTTTTGTATATGTTGGTGTACTCCCATTTTATCTTTCTGTGTCATCAGAACTCGTTGCGCTGTTACAGTGAGGGAGATTGCTGCCTCCTGTGCTTTTTATTGCACCAGTGCATCTGTGCAGTATTTGTCGTCTCTCTTAAACCTGGGCAAGTGGGGTTAAAAGAACCCCGACAGTTTTTAAAAGCTGCTCGTCTCACGGTAAACGCATTATAATTCAATACTGCGAGGCATCAGTGCGGTTGAGTTGGGTTTAGGGGACCCTGAGCGAGGGAGAGCTGCCACCAGGACAGGCTGGGGAGGGCACCAGGGCACCCAGGGGTGCACCCTGTCCCTGCCCCTGTACCCAAAGGAGCCCCGTGGAGGGTGCAAGACTTTACACGACGATTGTGGTGGGAAGAAGCACCCCCTGAGTGTGGCTTCTTCCCGCTGCTGATTAGTGGCTGTTTCATGGCACGGGACATTGCTGAATTTTAGGCATTGTAACTACGGATTGATAGACGCTCCTTAGAGATTGCCATAAAACACTTCACAGAACTCTGCGTTCCGAGTATAGCGTTCATTCTGTACGTGTATACAAACGTTACTCTTGATGTGCCAGTAAACATCCGTTTTGCTGTATTGCCTTCAGGCAAAAAGCAGGCTAGCAGGTGTCAGAGAGCTTTCTGCTCTGGAGAGAAAAGAGTTACCCTCTGAGCCCTAACCTTCTGTAACACTCCTCTTTTTTTCCTTCCTTTTGAAGCCTGTGAATAACAATAATCACACTTCTCTGCTGAAGAGGACTGGATGTTCCCCGAGGAGTCTGCAGCAAGGAAACCAGTGAGGAATGATAGGGGGTGGTCAGCCAAATACACAGAACCAGAGGAGAAGTCTGGGATTGGCTCTAGGATGGCTCAGGTTGCTGTGACTGCCTCAGAGTACGTTCCCTGTCACTCCCTAACCAAAGCACTAGATGATGATACAACACACACGAGCCAAAATGCCTTCATGATAAGCATTTCAGCAACCCCATGGCACAGTTGTAAGCTCATACTGCCAGGCATCAACCTGCTTGTTAACGTATCTTCATATACCGAAGTGTATGAAACTGATAGAATGCAATATAAAGTACTTCTGCACCATTTTTCTGTTCACGTTTTTTTTTTTTTTTTTCACACGTTAATTAAGCCAGGCGCCTGCTCAAGAGAGAGTTTACAAAACTCTAATACGTAAGAATATGCATGTGAAGATTCAAGCATGCAAATATGAACCTCTACTTGAAGCAAGTA
Source organism: Oxyura jamaicensis (assembly GCF_011077185.1). Lineage (NCBI taxonomy): Eukaryota > Metazoa > Chordata > Aves > Anseriformes > Anatidae > Oxyura > Oxyura jamaicensis. The sequence goes on along the minus strand of NC_048926.1, from coordinate 81,909,881 downwards.
GGTGTCAAAGAGCCACATGAGTGTGCGTCCACATCAATACATTTTTAATTACCTGGGATAAGAGCGATGTGCATGTGATTTTCCATAATATACTGATTTAAACTCATTTTT
>NC_048926.1:81900048-81909670 GCF_011077185.1 Oxyura jamaicensis | reverse complement strand
TTTTTTTTTTTTTTTTTTAACGTATGCAACAGATGGTGGAAAATTCTTTGCCCTGATTTCTGATGTACACCTGCACTCATTTTCAATGGCAGCCAAGCTATGTTAGAACATTCCCTTTCTCCTTTGGTATGCCTGCTTGGCCTTTATCTAAATTGTTGGTTGAGAGAAAGAGAACACAATGTTTTTTTTTCGTGTGTAGTTTTTCTTCTTCTTTTTTTTTTTTTTTTCTTTTTTTAAAGAGAACACTGCATATATAAGAAGCAAACACCAGAGGACTTGCAAATAGCAAATGAAAAGAGAAAAAAATCAATACAACCCTAATAGAAAATTGGAAAACTGTCTTGAGTTCTGAGTTACGGTATTTCATAGGCTCTTCAGTGAAACTTGCAGACAAAAAATCTAATCTCTCAGATGCTTTCTTCCACGCACTTTGCACTATAAAGTGATAATAAAACACAAAAAGTCTTCAAGGAATCTTTCTTCTTACTTGCATTAAAGTTTACCACACAGTATTTGACAAATATCGTGCTCGACCAATGGTTCTCTAAAAAGGTGTTCACGTAAGTCATTTTAAAGCACCTTCTGCAGCAGTTAAAACAGGTTAATCAGCAACTTGATAAAAATAATTCAGGGCTACTCACGGTAGGAATGAAAGTTAGGCTGAACAATTCATTTGGCTAGACACCAAGAAATTAATTTATTGTTTTAAGCAAGTTGAGCAAAACCATTAAAGCCGCTTGCTCCTAACTGACTGGGATGTTGATAGATTAAGCAGGAAAAGGGCCCAGGGGACGAGGTTTTTCTTTGTATCGCCTCCAGTATGGTACCAGTACAGAGGCGGGTGCTGGCCCTGGCCGCTTGGTCCGGTCTGCACAACCCCTGCTGTACATCTGGTGGGTCTCCCACCCAGCCTTATCAGGGCCTGGTGACACGTCCTGGGTGAGGAATTATGAGCCTGATGCATTCCTGCCCCAGGGATGCCTCTCATCCGGGGAAGTACGGAGAGTGCCCAGGCGGCAGGGGGACTCGCAGCAGGCAGCGGGATCAGCAGAACGTGTCGGTCCCGTCCGAACTGCTCTCGAAGAGATCTCACGGCATGCCTTGCTGCTGGAAGGGTTCTTCTGGTGTCTAACCTGAGTCTCCCTGTTCCTTCAGTTCACTGTTCTCACCCTGTTGGAGGAAGCAAATTGCTGTCCTCTCCTTTGCAACAGTCCTTGAGGTTTTGGATACTTCTAACCATCTATCTTCCCCTTCTCTCTTCTCCGGGCTGCACTGTCCTCTTTCTTCCAGTCTTTTCCTTGTAAGTCATGTTTTCTGACAGTGCTCGTGGTTTCATTGTGGGGCCCCTTCAGCTGGCTGACGATTTTCTTGAGATGAGGAGCATGAAACGAACGACCATGGGGGAAGGATGACTCAAGGCACCTCGCAGCCTGTACCCCTACCGAGAGGGCTTGGTGAGGACAGCCACCTGGTCAGGCAACAATTCTCAAATTCCCTGGCAGCTGCTGTATCCACCCCCAGGCTCTTGCCAAACCGTAATGGAGCCACAATCCCTTCACTCAACTCCAAATGCTGGAGAAGACAAAAAAGTAATAATAATAATAAAAAAAATCCATGAGTATCTTTATCCAGGCAACACCCAGCACGTACCACCCCTTCTCTGAACAACTGCAAAGCGCGCTCCTGACCCAAAGCTCAGGCATGATGCAGCAGGTTTAAGAAGATAGAGGGTAGGATTAGGGGGAGGCAATACAAAGAAAACTTGCTATGTGTTTATTTCGACTTGAGCGTGGAAGAATAGATGTGTCTTCGCAGTCATAGAGGACCTGAGCAACTGCTGGCTACGGAAAACTGCTGTCTTTACTTGTTGCTGTTAACACACCAGTTTGAGTTGATGGACACGCTCTTCTGCACAGCATGAGCTTCTTCCAGGCTTCTCTCACGCATAATGTCAAACCTGTGCCCTTTTGTAGGCGGGCATCTTGCAGGCATTTTTGTAGGTGAAGTTGTAATGCATTATGCACTTAGGCAAAACAAACAGCATCCAGGATGATGCAGACGGAAATCCAAAGATGTGAAAACTTTTTATGAGGCAGGATTTCAGTGCTAGAATATGGAATGATCCACGTAAGCTCTTTGGCAGCCTTGGCTGAATGAGAGTTTTATCAACAAACCACTTAAACGTCTGGTTCATAGTTGAAAGTTAAAGTAACAACACTGGAAATAAACGAGTAGTTAAACATTGAAAAGGCTGCAAGTCAGACTGGCTCACACATTTAGTGAGGCATCTTTTTTTGTTGTTTGTTTGTTTCTGACAGAAAAGAGTAACCCATGTTTTAGCACAGGGGTTAGAAACCCAACATCAGGAGCATCAGCCTAAGCTTAGGTAAATCCTGTCCTCATGCCTTTCAGGATTTGTGTCATCTGCATGTTTTTATCACAATATAAATGCTACCTTGATATTAAACATATAACATTTTACTTCTTTTAGCAGATTTTTTTTCTTGATTGGTGAATTCTGGTCATAAGCATCATGGTTTATTATCAATTACTTTAAGAGGTGTTTACTTCTGGCATTTATTGTTCCTTTGTTTGCAAACCAGATCTCTTGGTTTTGAAATACAGAACAACATAAAGAGTACCACCTTATTTGCCTTTTCTTCAGGTTCAGCCCCTGAATTACAGCATTCCCCAGGAAATAATTGTTTTTGTTATGGTTGCTATAGCATTAGAATTGTAATTAGCTGCCCTCAGCCTGCTGAGTACTAGGTTTGCACGGGGAGGATGCACAGTAAAAAAGAATGAGAGTCTTCTAGTTTTGTACAAAGAGTGTAAGACGGGGATAAAAATTAAATATATATAAATAACATTACTCCCAAATAATTCATCCATCAAAAATATTTTATTTTATTTTATTTTATTTTATTTTATTTTATTTTATTTTATTTATTTTATTTTATTTTATTTTATTTTTTCTCTCAATATTACCTACTTCTCCCAAAATTGATGTAGTCCTAGGATAAAGCCAAGTAAAACACAGAGTTTCAGACCTAAAATATGTGGACAAATATCAGGCTAAAATCATTTGCTATCCAAATCCCCCTCTTTTTTTTTTTTTTTTTTCATTTATCAGAAATTTAATAATGGCTACATCCAGTGTACTTTAGGGACTGCCCCCAAGGTGTTGTTTGCATAAGAAAGTAAGTCATTGCTTCCTGTGCAAAGCATGCGCAAACGCTTCAGAAGCAGGAGATTTTCTCTGCGGAGTGGAAGATGGTGTTTGTCTGTGCATGCCTCCAGTTTTGCAGGTCCCTCATCCGCAGGTAATGCGACTTCCAGACACCTGCATTACAGGCTATCTAGGGAAGGATTTCAGGTAGTGAAACAGCCCCTCCAGGGACCTAACACCTCCAATTACTGAAGAGGGAATAAAAAATTACTATTAAGTCATTAAAAGCGGTTGTCGTTTTCTTCTCTTGCTTGAGTAGCCTGACATGGCACCCTAAATCCCAAATAAATCTTCTGGGTATTTATAGGGAAAAAAAAAAAAAAAAAAAGTTATTAAACAGATTTCAAAATTAATACTTTAAAATGTCAGTGAGCCTTTAAGAGCTAATGCCTAAGTAAGAATAATGCTAATAATGAATAAACAAGACAATTGGAAAAGACAATTTTGGCTTTAAAGCTTGATTATACAGACAAGCCTAAACAGTTCAAAGGCACATCTGTGTTGCTACCAACTTTTCTCTTAAGGGCTTTTCATCAGTGTAAAGACATTGATCTTTGAAAATAAACACCCAGATAATTTGCATCATCACACAACGTACACTCGGGGAAAGAACTGTATTTTACGGTGTACCAGGGGGCATTACTTAACATTGGGAGGGAAAGGATGAGTACTGTGCTACTTCTGCACACACGTGAGCGTCCACCTGTGCTGTTGTAAATCTTTGTGATGGATCACACCCGGGAGATGTTTGTGAAATTATGGCGATCGAACAGCTTGCTCCGTGCTGCTTTGAAGGCAGCTTGCTTCAGCCTGCTTTGTCTCAGAGAGGAGGCAACGGAGACCTTGGAGTGGAGCACAGAACAGCCATTTCCAAAAGCCTATGGGTAAAGGAGAGCTGCCAAAAAATAGCAGGTGTAGGAATGGCCCAGCGTGAGCAGCGAGGGTGGAGCTGAAAGGCTCTCGCCGCCCGCACTTTGTGGCTTTGTGGGTTTGCAACTCCCTTCTAATATTTGTGTTGGCTGGAGGCCGCATTAATTATGTTAAGCATCTTCATTTATTTATTCATTCCTGAGGCAAAAAAAAATGACCTCGAAGTTGCTTACAATTCTTGCTGGTACTTAAAGAGGTGTAAATTCTGCTGTAGGGCAGCCTGGGCTGCTCGTCCTGGGGAAGAAAGCGAGGAGGAGGAGATGTCTTCTCAGGGGCAGATGGCCATGGGGACAGGACTTGGGTGGTCCGTGCTGTAGGAAACCCTGGTCTGTAGAGACCCTATTTTCTGAGGGGGTCAGCATCAGCCAGGAGCCGTGTAGCTGTAGTTACTTCTTTTCAGCCGGGAGGTTGTGTCAAGGTTTCTCACGTTGCTGTTTTATCCTCATAAAGGACAAATGCATCAAGGCTATGTCACCTTAAGCTGTTATTTAAAAGAGGATTTTCCTGCTGTGTTCTCTGACACAGGACATGCAGAGGAGAAAAACAGCAGCTCAGGATCCTTGCTTCTTGATCCCTTAGGAGCAATACTTGTTCAGCACACGAGGAAGAAATTGTGTGTGTACTCAAAGATACCAGCATTTACTTTACATGTAATGGAAAAAAACAGGCATCTGAAGAAGGGCTTTTGCAACAGCTGGTATTTCGTGCCAGGAAGAAGACAAACTTCTTCACACGTGGCTCAATTTCGGAGAGTTTAGCATGGTCAAGTTGGCTGGAGAAGGTCAAAACAAAGACTAAAGCAGATCAAAAGGCATAATTATTGAACAAAGCCCCTGTGAAGCTTAATATTGATTTAAGTTTAGACAAGTTAATCTCGGTTAGGGACTGCACTAGTTATCCTTGGGTGATCCAGCTGCTTTAAAAGCTCTGACTGTGGAATAAATCGTGTTGGCCTTAACATAATGATGATTTTTTTTTTCCCCCAGTCTTTGTGGTAGAGGCAGTCAGTAGACAAGATAGCGCCTTTCAGAAGCACATTGTCAGACTGTGGCGTGTGTCATGGAGCTTAGAAAGAGGTCACCTACAAATGCTCAGTATTCCTGATTGGCTGGAGACCACCTGCCACGTACACCTCACGAAAACAGACAGCAACGCGTAGGACTAATGGAAAGAACAAACGGTGTTCTCCACCTCAGCTCTTGGCAAACACGCGCCGCTTTTTGCAGAGGAAAGCATATTCAAACAAAAAGATCTTAGGCAAACAGAGAACAAAGTTAAAGCCTTGGCAGCCTTTATTTTAAGAATGTTTGCTTTCATAATCGAGCAATTAGTGTGATTTAACAATGACCCACTATCTACACTAAAACACCAAAGCAGCGGTTGTTAGTAGAGAAACTGAGGTACACAGAGCCATGTTAATGGCAGCTTTATTCCAGCCAACAAAAATGCAAAGCCCAGGGTTGGCACGGAAATGAAACACTGACTCCTTCAAGCAGCATGTTTCTGAGCCTACATGAACAATAGGCTGAATTTTCCAGTTCCGAGGGCACTTCCCTGCTGTGAAACACAGGGGCTGGCCCCAGAGGGTTTGGCACGTCCCTTATGCCCATGGTCATCAGGGGAACACTCAGGCTCGGAACATCAAAAAAGAAAAACGTAATAAGCTGTGGTTCCCTTTACTAAAGGCAAGCAAGCTCTTATTTTCCTTGCGAAGCATTTATTTCTGGGAGATGCTCCTGTAGACCGTGTCACGGAAGGTTCCCTCCCAGCACGGGGACGGCTGGCATTGCCTGTGCCTTTCTGAGACCGCAGGGCCGGGTTTTCTCCCCGCTGCCTATTGTCATGCTAACGTACTCGTGTGATCTGACAGCTGCGGATGAAGCAGTTAGGGAATACTCATTGTCTCAAGGAGACGGGAATGAAAACGCAGAGGTGCGTGCTGTTGATAATAAGGACAGCCTAAAAAGGTCAAACAAGTATCTCTGTGGAGCCGCCGTGCGGATTATCATTCTGGTTGTATCAGACTAGTTGTGCTTTTACAGGGAGAAAGTGGCTCTTATCTTGGGCCGGCTGCTCCGTATGTGATAACGAGTATATTGCGGGTGGGGGCTATGGCCTGCAAGTAGGCAATTTTTGGTTGCTGCTCGGTTTTTTGAAGTTTCCACTGAAACCATCTATTGGGTCAGAGAAGCAGAGGATTGTTATATGCAGAACAGTCAAAGAAGTGTTTTCCAAAGTACTGACATTACTCGTGTTTAAAAACACCTTCCCAGCAAAACAAGTCAAGTAGGGGTAAAGTGGACCTGACGATGGCATCCCTACCTTTAAATCAAAGCAGAGAGGACAGTTCCCAGGCCATGACACCAGCAGAAGCAAAGCTCCCACCCTGGGCCACCAAGCTGCTCTGGATCTGTCTGGGGGCAGCCACTTGCACTGGCTGAAAACACACCAGCAGCGAGCCGAGCAGCTTGACGGTGTTGGCCACAGAGCCCCAGCACACAGAAGTATTCTCCTTTTGATGGACTGATGCCATCACAGCTCAAATGATGAACACACAGAGAGGGATGTTATAGCAGATAGCATCCTGAATTTTAAAGGAGAATATGGCCGTAGAATTTTCTCCCTTCCTCTCCTTTACTATCCTGCTGCAACAATTGAATGCAAACTCCACTGGTAGATGTGGAAAAGCATTTATTTTTTTCTCTCAGTTTTTCCAGTTGCAACATTCCTCCATAAATTTACCATAAATTCCCTTCATATTCCAGATTTGAACTTGTTTTCTGGTGCTGGTTGCACACCTCCTTTAAATCCCCACTGCAGCGTTCCTGGCGTGGTGGGCTTCCCAGCTGGCTCCTTTTGAAAAGGCTCTTATAAATGGCATGGGGTCATAAATATTGGTGCCTGAGGGAACTGTGCGGCTTAGATGCTCAGGCAGGTGAGGCTGGGTAGCTGCAGGGACTGGCGGTGGGACGCAGTGCCTCTCGTGCATGGGTCACCACCTCAGGGATGGGTGCCAGCATGTTGAACTCAATAAGCTGATGCACGTCTGCTGAGCCATACTAAGCAAAGCATCTGTAGCGTGGCAAGAAACATAAAACGCCGTTTTATGTGCTGGTCTACCAGCTTTATTTCCATTTGCATGCTGTATTGAAAGAGGAGATCACAGTCGGCTTCTTCTGCTGCCATGCACGCTCCTTGAAGGTCACGGAGATGTGCTCGGCTGCAATGCTGCACTTGGTGAGGGGACCTTGATCCTTGGCCAACATGCCAACGTGCAACGGAGGCGTGGGCACCGCAGAGGAGCTGCAGCCCCCTCCTCGTGCAGCCTGGGCTCCGGCTTGGTGCTGTATGGCGAGGGGAGAGCACTTCTGATTTCTGGTGCAGCATCTCTGGTCTCTGTTGGCTGCCCGCGCCTTCCAACCCTGCTCTCCGCAGACGTCCCGAGTCCCGCCTGGGGTCACTGGTGTTGGTTTTGTCTGCCAGGGCGCCAGACCGTCCCCCCCTTTCTCTGCTCACGGGTTTTTGGTGCTGATGCGACCCACGGCGAGCGGGCTGTGCTCTGCCCACACCTCCCGCACGCTGCAAAGGCAGACGCGACGCTCAGGATCCGTGGCTGCAGACATGCGTCTTGCGCCTCCAAAAGCTGTTATTTTTCTCTGTTTTCTCGTGGCTTTTTTAAAAGGCAAACAGAAGGGCTGTACATAGGCAAGGCACCTCAGGGCGTCTTGGAGCAATAGCCCAGCACGGCAGCACCAACTCCAGAGTACAGCGAGATGGAGACGTGACCCTGTTCATCACCCTGTGGAGCGGGGGAAAACCAAACCCAACCAAACCAAGCCTCGGGGAGACAGCTAGCCTCTTCTCTTTTCTAAATAAAAACTAAAGATCTCTTTGATGAAGGACATTGCGGTGGTCCGCTGTGGTGCTGTGGGAAGGCAGAGGCCCAGGTGTCGGGATACTTGGCTTCTTTTTCCATCCGAGAGAGTTGCTGAGAGCCTTCAGCACGCTCAGTTTCCATCTGTCCTGTCTTTTACTTGCCTGGAAATAGTGTTTGGAACAGGGTCTTTTTGTTAGGATCTTGTGGTTTGCTCTCTGTCAGAACAAAAGGACCACAATGGCACGGGCCTTATAAAACCAAGGCTGTCACCAGCTTGATAAGTTTTATCTGTAAACTCATTATATATATACATATATATATATACACCCCCCCCATCCATACACACACATGTATATATACACATATATTCTGGATTAATGTGATTAGATAAGCATATATATATATTCTTTCTATCCTGGATATCTTTTATTTGCCCTCATAGTTACAAAGAAGTCAGCTGGAAGATGTGTTAGGAGGAGATACAGGAATTAATTCACGTTTTCAAGGAAGGAAAGGAAAAGCAAAGAGAGGGAGGAATGCTTGTTTTGCACCTAGCACGTTGACCATGACACCTGGGTTTTTGCTGAGTTTGTGGATGACAACGATTTTATTTTGCTTTGTTTTAATGGCTGTTACTTTAATTCTGTTATCCTTCTGATATTCCTGTGTTAATTTTTATTCCTTTGATTTCCGTGCCATATTCCTCCTGCTCCAGCACGTATCCACAGCGCTTTCGTTCTGTGCCCTCCGTCTGTAAGCACCTCACGCACGGCAGCGTACAGGTGTTCTTTACAAGGCTACGTGCCGTCTCAGAACATGTAAAAGGACAGAAAAAAAGCAGACCGCATGTGCCCTAGTAACTCGCTGGATGCACCGGGCCATCATTATGCAATCGTTCTGTGGGCAGCCTGGCTTGTACAGTTCCTGTGCCTCCCTGCTCGGGTACAAGCTGTTACTGCTGCCGAGAGCACTCCGCGTTAGTGGAAAGTCACCAGGTTAGGGCCTGCTCGCCCATGGCTGGTGCCAGACTAAGCAGATAGCATCCTTTTCTGTCCCCCAGCCCCGTGTTTCTCCCTCTGTGTCTTCCCCGTGTTAATAATAATAATAATAAAATACCTTGTCAGATGAATCACTTTGCTGCACTGCGTGAACTCTGTGTGCAACTTGATTTAAATCACTTCTGAAATAACCCTGGCTGAATTCAGACCAAAAATTGTTAAACGTGCTCGCACAGTTCCGTCTGGCATTCTCCAGGCTTGCTAACATTACGTTTTTTATGCTAATCCTGCTCTGTGTGGGAGTGTTGTGACTGGGAAAGTCAAAACAAAAGCTTAGCTAGAAGGAGAACAACAAATACGTGTCTCAGAATGTTGCCTCCATGTGTAACAACCGCAATTTTTTTTCCTCTAATAATTCCACAGATTCCATTTTGACAAACCAGAAAGAGCTAGAAATTGGTGACAAGCCTGCATTTTGCACAGCTGGAGAACAAGATTCACAGCCACTCCATTTCCTGCTGGCAACAACTCAAAACTACACAGAAAGGAAAAGGAAAAGGAAAAGGAAAAGGAAAAGGAAAAGGAAAA
>NC_048926.1:81823983-81900038 GCF_011077185.1 Oxyura jamaicensis | reverse complement strand
AAAAAGAAAAAGAAAAAGAAAAAGAAAAAAAAGAAAAAGAAAAAAGAGAGAGAATTGGAATAATTGGATCAGTGCCCTTCTCTCTTTTTATAAAGAAAATCCAAGTAGTTTTTTTTTTTTTTTGTGGTTTGTTTTTGGTTGTTTGGCTGTGTTTTTTTTTTTTTTGGTGTATGTTGGAAATGCAGACTCTGTTTTGCTTTTCTGAAATATCATTTCAAAAAACTGAAATATCATTTTCTGAAATATCTTTTCAAAAAGCACGCAGGCAAAAAGTGCTGAATAAGGGATTTCTATGTCAGAAGCACAGTTCTCTTACCTCCCACCGACATGCTAAGGATCCAAAACAATCCAAAATAAGGACCCTTCTTTTTCACCAGTGTTCCTAAAAGAATAAATAAATAAATAAAAATGCCATATTTGGAAACCCGAACAGGTTTTCTGCAAGAGGGATGCTCATATGGGATATCGTAATATTCCTGCAAGCACTGTCACATGGAAGCAAATGGATTCCTATGCAGTTTCGCTTCCAGTGCTTGCCATACACGTACTGAAGCTGTAGTTATGGGATGGACGTGTGGATGGTTTTAGTTTTCTAGAGGCGTTCAGTTCCACCTGAAATGGCTAAATCCGGCACTGCAAGACACTCACCAAAAAGCCAGGCCCCGAATTAATTCTCTCGCATCCATTTATGCCCATTGCGCCTACGGGCAGCTTACGCCTGCGCGGAGGAAGAACAGAAGACGCTACGGGTCTGCCTGAAGACAACACCTACCGCCCCAGAACTTTTTCTGGCCTTGTAGTTTCTCAGGTCGGGGGCAGGTCATGCTGGTCCACCACCTTTCTGCGTCCCCTCGCGCTGCTGCTGAGCCTGCCTGAGAGCCTTGCAGCCGCTCTGATAAGCAGCGTGCTGTGTCGGGGCGTGCTGCAGCATGCAGATCCTGAAGCTGCCTGCAAAACGTTCTCTCCTGCCATTTATTTATTTATTTATTTATTTATTTATTTGAGGGACCAGATGACTAAACTCGCCAAGAAATTTGCAAGAGATAATTCATGGGATAATAGAGGTAATTGATGGCGGTTCTGGGACCATTAAGCCCTTTTCATTCACTGCGCTATAGGCAAGATTTTTACCTCCTCTTCAGATGCACAAAGCCAATTCAGTGGCACACTGAGTCACTAATTGCCTGTAGAGTTTCATTAAAAACAGATGCCTTGCTAAAGAGCAAATATTAGTCACAGTCTGATCAAGGTGCAGCTAGAGTTCTGAGCACGGGCTGATAACACAGCTAATGATGTGGAAAACAGCTGCTAATGCCGGCATGGCATTCTCCTCTGCGCAGATACAATTAATATTGATAAACGCAAAGTGCCTCGTGGAAATGCATCCTGTCGGCTGCGTAATCAGAATACTGATGTAGGAAAAAAAAAATAAAAAATAAAAAAAAGATTGAAACATGAACCACTGATAGAGCGCTCATTTTCTTCTTTGCTGCTTCTCATGTGCAGTGATGAAACTGGCGTGGTGTCTGCCAGGGGCACGTTCCCATGTGCATGCTTTTTAAAATTTGTAAAGTATTTGAAGTTAAGCCATGTTCTACTAAAGTAACAAGATGCTTCCGTAGAAAGGCTTTCTAGAATGATTTTATGCAAGAAAGCTCACGGCCTTAACCTGTTTGACATGGGCTTATTTCAGCCTCGTGTGTTCTGGTGCAGCTAGGTAGCACATTCACAAGTTATGTGCAAGTGAGAATATCGTCACATCAGGTAATGCAAAGTACTGAAAATGGTACATTTTTTTTTTTTAGGAGGGCTGGGATCGGGCACAGGATGCGTGCCGCAGGGCAGGTGAAGTTGAAGTACTTGTATGTGCTCGGAAAATGATGCAACTGCTATCTCTGGACACCTTAGTCGACATGATACTGGTGCTAGGTGGATGGTTGGACCAGATGATCTTGGAGGTCTTTTACAACCTTAATGACTCGATGATTCTGTCTCATTCCAGTCTTCTTTTCAATGGGTTTAAACTGAATCCAGTCTTCTGGAATGAAAGGCAATGCCAACTAACCACGAAAACGCAGTATAAGCTGTAACTTCGCGGTGCGCAGCTCTCCTGCAGTGACTGCCCGTGCTTTCCATCTCAGGGAAACACAGGGAAACTTTCCCCACCATATTACATCTAGCGAGTACTGCAAGCACGCGCACAGCTGATTTTGGGGAAGGGGAGGTGTGCTGGATAGTCTCTCTCTGGTCTATCCGAGTTCAGTTTGTGTGCAGACAGATCTGAAGAACACCGCAGAGCAATAATTCAGCGGTAAATTGTGTATACGGGGCATAGACAAGGTGCTGGGAAGGGACCATGTAAGCGTAAGCATCTTCTCTATCCCATCAATCTTTCACTTATTTATTTATTTATTTATTTATTTATTTATTTATTTAATAGCATAGAGGATGGATGGCTTACTTGTAACGAGTTTTGGGGAACTGCAGAGGCAGAACGCGTGATGCATCACTGAGGTCTGCTGCCAAGTGTTGTGCAATGGGTGGCCTTGTCATGGACTGCGGGAAAGACCCTGTTTGGTTTCTAAATAAAAATTGTTTTAGTGCAAATTCTAGGCCTGCGAACACACACAGGCCGCTCAGATGTTGCCCCTGACTCTTCTAGGACGGTCTGTAGATAAAATTCACAAGAGCAGATTAGGAGATGCTCTTACAGGGACTCTTCACATGAGCTGAGCATTCTGCACCTCATATAAGCTACCAGAAGGCCAGCGATCTCCTCTCCACACCTTTTCATGATGGAAATACTTTATGTTCCGTGCACAACTCTTAATTTGTCTGTATCTCTGCATTCCACCACTCCCCACACAGAGTGAAACCAGCCTTTTTTGCCCTGAGTGCTGCAATGCTGTACGTGCTCTGGTGGCTTTCTTGCACCTTTTTTCCTCATTTTGTGATTAGTCTTCTGAAATAATTTGGGTTTTTATCTTAAGACAGTAAGAACATTAAAAATGTCAATATTTTTAAATTTTTATCTTGCCTTGGGAATTTGACCATGTTATGGTTTGCTGAATACTGATACCTGACAGTCTGTAGCAACAAGTGTTGATGCTATTTGCTGATCATGGAAAACGTGTTGCAACGTATAACATTTTGCTTACACAACAGTTTGATTTAACTCCCAGGTCCTTAGTAAATTTATGGCATTTGGATCTAAGCCAGCAGCATTTATTTCCAAAAATACTTACTAAATCTAGATATTATTATTATTATTATTATTATTTTTTCATTTGGGAAGTTTGCCACACTAAAACATGTTCTTTCCCTTTCGTTTTCGTTGCTGACACCCACACTGGAGTTTCATGTGAGACCCACTGGCTGATGAGACTCATGTCCTTCCAAAGGGTAGTTATCTCTCTTGCTCATGACTGACAAGGTAGAAGGAAAAAATAAGAGAGAAATGTCCTCCTTTTTTTTTGTGTAGTATAAGCATATCCCTGTAAGATTCACAGGGAATGCACAACATTTTTATATCTTGGGGTCAAAATATTATCTGCAACATATGTGTTGTTTTAATAGGCATTCATGTTCTGTGTATCAGTATATCCCTTTTTTACTGTAAGGAAACTGCCAGATAATATGTATTCCTGATCAACATGAACAGCAACAAAACCCACTTATCCTCAAGAAGCCAATCTTCATTTGAATTTTTGACAATGCAAACCAAACACAAGCTCTGCAGCTACTGCCTCATGGCCCTGTGTGGTTCACTATTATTTCTGCAAGTGACTTGTATGAGAATGTGCACAGAAGAAAAGTTAGAGCTGCCAGAAATCAGTCCATAAGCTCGTGGATACTAGCACTTATGCTGGATAGTATAGATATGGAAAAAAATAAAAAATAAAAAATAAGAAAAAGGAAAGTTTGTCCTATGCTTTCCCACTGAAGTCAAAACCAGGTCACAACCAGTCATGATTTTTCTGCCTTGGAATCAAAGTGCTCTAAACTGATTGCTTTTGTTGAAAAAAATATCTAACTTTACATGTAGTTTTCTATTTGGAAAATCCCCATCTGCTTTTTCTTTACATCACTGTTCTACACGAATCAGAGCTCAGCAGTTCAGTGCAGAAGCTGGTGCAACTCAGATTCAAAAACGTCGCATCGTTTCGAAATCAGACCGCACGGCTCGTCAATGTTACGGTGCTTTCCGAGCTACACAGCTAGCAGATGCACTGCTTCCTCCCCTCCCTCATGGGATTCCCATGCCTTTCCAGGTGCCATGAAAGAAGTAATCACCCTGGGCATTGGTTCGTAGGGAGAAATGTGTGCCGTGCTAACACAATACTTGTGCTGGGACTCTCAAGTAGGAAGGGGGGAAGGCCATCTAATAGTGATTTGATAGAAATGAAGTGTCTCAATGCAGTGGATTATGATATGAAATGAAAGTCTAAATACTATAACCTTTCACTGAAATGAAGAGGAGAATAAAAGTTAAAATCCAGGACACAGGGTGGTAGTTTCAAGTTTTGTTCAAAACCTTTCCAAACTCCATCACCAATGTCTGGAAGAAAGATCAGATTACAGCCAGTATTAGGTTGGTGAAAGAAATAATCAGAAATCATATTAAGAAATAACACATAGCATATACACTTCTATGCCAATAAATAAATACGTCTTTCTGTTAAAAAAAAAAGTACATATATATACTGAGCGCAAGGTTAATATCTCAAAGATTTCTTTAAGACTTTATTTTGAACCTTGATTTAAGAACTTGAGCCTTTTAATTTACAAGGTTTTTAAAGAAATCCTTTCTTTATCATGCCCAGTTGAGCTAAATAGATGTTGAAAGCATTTCCACAAAATAAATGAATTTTAAATATTTCTTATGTTGTTCTTTCACAATTTCTCAGCACTCAGCATCTTAGTTCTAATTGTTCCCATCACACATTGTTCTTCAAGATAGAAAATCTGGACATCTAAATATACATAGGGAAAGGAATCCTAATTTACTCCATATTTTTTTATTTTAAACTCTGTATCACCAAAGTTACCTTTAAAAAAAAAAAAAAAAAAAAAAAGTAAATTCTTAGATTTCCTTGAAAACCACTTTCTTAAAAACACTTTTCCTCATATTTTCCAGTCTTGTTCTTGACATCTTTAGGTAGGAAAATAAAATGGGGAGAAGAGGGAGAAAGAAAAGAAAACCTTTCCAGAATAGATTATTAAATTGCCAAAATGTTTACATAAAAATGCCAACAAAATAAAAACACAAGTAAAAAAATCATCTAATTTAATCTCAAGATATTTCTGCTTTTGCTGGAGAGATCTTCAGTGCCCAGAAAAATAAAATGCTGAATCCCTTCTTCTCATTCAATTTATTCAAGCAAAAAGATAGATAAAAAAGATCACACTCCTTAGAAATTCTCTTAGTTGTGTAATGAATTGAGCAAGGTGAAAATGAAAGACTTACCATTAACTTAGGCGTGTTTTACGTGCTGGAGCTGCAAGAATGCTTCTTTTCATCAAGATGTCCTTTGTAACCTGCTTTCTTCACAGAATCAGTCCAAGCTAAGCTCTTTCTTCTCTCAAGGAAAATACAGTTGTTCTTTTTTTTGGTTACAAAACATCAAGAAGAAAATAAAGAAATAAATAATCAAATTAACCAAACCTGCAAAACTCAGCAGAACTCCTTGTCTGAGGCACACCAGCTGAGCATTCACTTTGTGTATAGATAAATAACGAGATCTGCATTATCACCGGGTGGTATCTGGTTTTGGAAACTCAAAAGCCCCCATTTCCAGGTGAGAGGAAAAAACTACTGCATCAGTAAGGCACTATTTCCAAATTTACAAAAGCAGAAAAAGCTCCTGGAAGAAGGACTGCCCTTCCCATGTCCATCAAAGAGGTGACCTCCTTAGGCATCAGGGTGGGATGTCCCTTCCCCAGTAGGTCAAGGCTCAAGAGGAAGAGCGATTGTGTGACCGGTACAAGGGAAATTGATGCTCTGGTGTCAGCTCTGAAACACACCACGCATCCACTCTACCACATTATTTGCTGTCTCACTGAGTCAGCCTCCCTGTCTATGAATCGGGATGTTTCTTATTGCCTCCTGAACGTTGCAGAACTGGGGTGAAATTCCTTGGTATTTGTCATGAGCTCAGATGCTCTGGGAAGACACTTGGAAAATAATTGGGCTGGGATGACCAGGCTCTGTCTGGCTAACATCTTGCTGTTATTTATTCCTTTTTTAATTTACAGTCAACAGAGAAGGGGCATGAGAAGCTTCCTCCATCATACAACCCTCTAAGAGCCTCGCTTCTGTCTCTGGTAAGTGTGTGAAAGTCAGTGTCCTTTTTTACCCTACAGCAGAAAAAGTATGCACTTAATATTATATATTGTTAGGGGGGTTGTAAAATATTTATTTGGCCTATTTGCAAAATATACCATTTAATAACACGGGGAGGATTGGTGACTGCACACAGGGTGAATAAAAGTGAGACCCACCCAGCCAGAGGTGATGTGTCCAATTTAAGTGTGTTTCTGTTCATTTCATCTTCCTGCACCAGTGTCGGGCACACAAGGACCATGCCCAGAGCTGGAATGCTATCTGCCTCTTTTATAGGCACATGCTGTGTGCTGAAAGGCCTACAGACCCTTTTCGGAAAGCCCTGCCAGAAGCATACAAAGCCATTTTGTTAACCACGAAACAATTCAACCAAGTTGAATTTAAATGTATAGCATGTACATTGTTTGCTTCCATGGGCTGTATGGGCAGGCATAAGCAACCAACAATCGCTGAATTGTGCTTGGGCCTCTCTCTGGGGTGTCCTTGGGTGCAGAGCGCGGGGGTAGCTGTAGGGTGTTGGGAGAGGTGAGCGATTGCCTCAGTGCTTTGCAGTCGAGGTCCCCTCAGGAAGCAGCACTGACCTCTGCACCAAGCTTCGAGCTCTTGCCTTTTCCTTCCTCCAGTGACGAACTTGGCCCAAAGCACAAACAACTTTTCTTTTTCTTGCCCCAAACCATGCTGACGTACCCCCAGCCACATCTGAAGCAAAGTTACACGGAGGGAACTGCTCTCTCCTCACCTCCGGCCATCCCTCTTTCAGCTGACAAATAGTCACTTCACTCCAGAAATAAAAAATCTGTGAAGATCTTTTAGGAAGAGCCATGAAAGCTTGTAACCAGACTGACACATACAGGGACAGGTCTTTCAAGCATATGTAATGCCAGAAGATAAGTATGATGGCGATAAGAGCAAGCCAGCACAGCGTCTGTCCTACAACCATGTGTAGTGGGTGTACGTGGCAAGGCTTTGGTGGCAGGGGGCCATAGGGGTGGCTTCTGTGAGAAGGATCTCGAAGCTGCCCCATGGCTGGTAAGGGCCCCACTGCCGACCAGAACTGAGCCAATAAGTGATGTTGTTTGTGCCTCTGTGAGAGCAGATTTAAGACAGGGAAAAAAAACACTGCGCCACACAGAGCTGGGAGAGTGAGAGGAGTGAGGAACAGCCTTGCAGGCACCAAGGTCAGCGAAGAAGGAGGGGGAGAGGTGCTCCAGGCGCCAGAGCAGAAGTCCCCTGCGGCCTGTGGTGAGGCCCATGGTGAAGCAGGCTGTCCCCCTGCAGCCCATGGAGTACCACGGTGGAGCAGGGTTCCACGCCCGTGGAGGAGACCACAGTGGAGCAGGTGGACCTGCACCGACGGAGACTGCGGCCTGTGGAAGACCCCTGCCGGAGCAGATTCCAGGCCGGACCTGCAGCCCGTGGAGAGGAGCCCACGCAGGAGCAGGTGACCTGGCAGGAGCTGCTGCCTGTGGGGGACCCAGGTTGGAGCAGTGTGCTCCCGAGGGATGGACCCCGTGGTACGGACCCATATCTGGAGCAGTTCTTGAAGAGCTGCTGCCTGTGGGAATCCCACGCTGGATCAGTTCAGCAAGGACTGCATCCCGTGGGTGGGACCCCACGGCACAGGGGACGAGAGGGACTGAGAAGGAGCGGCGGAGAAGAAGCGCTACAGACTGACCATAACCCCCATTGCCCTGTTCCTCTGCGCCGCTCAGGGGGAGGAGGTGGAAGAGGGTGGATGGGGGGGGATGGGGGGGTGGGGGGGGAGGTGTTCTTGGTTTTTTTCCTTTGTTTCTCACTTCTCTAGCTCGTTAGTAATAGGCAATAAACCTTACTGTCTCCCCATGCTGAGTCTGTTTTGCCCATCACGATAATTACTGCGCGATCTCCTTGTCCTTATCTCAACCCTTGAGCCCCTTTCATCGTATTTTCTCCCTGTTCCTCTTTGAGGAGGGGGAGTGAGAGAGCGGCTGTGGTAGAGCTCGGCCGCCCACTCGAGTAAAACCCCCACACCATGACAAGCAGAAATGTATTTGCATGAGTGCAGTCTTTCAGGCTATCATTTTGCATGTTGGGAACAAAAAAAAATTAAATCCTTTAGACACTCTTGTACACGGAAGGCCAGTAGAGCTGCAGAGTATGTTACTGTGAGACAAGTGCGTGAAGACTTATTTGCAGAGCTAAGTGTTTCCCCCCTTTGTTCTTCTGTGGAGCCTGTCATTATAACCAGTAATTACAGTAATGAACATTTGGAAGCCAAGAGAGAGATGGTAATTATTTTTCCAGCTGGGGAAACTGAGGCACTGAGGGTCAAATGGACTGTATATTGCAGCAGGACCACATCATAAATAAGTTCAACTTAGAGTCACAATTAGGCCAGCATGGCGAGCAAGTCATAGGAAGAGCAAGAAATAGAAACTGGAGTGCCACCACCTTGCTCCATGGTTGAGAGATAGCTTGGCCTCTGAAACAAGAGGGTTTGGAGAAGAAGCTCTCTTCCTAAAGGCCTTATAGGAAGAGCCACAAAAGATTAAAGCTGGTTCTGTGCAATTCGTTTCACATCCCCATGCAGCAATTCAGACCCAAGAATACACTACATGAACAGAAAGTTGTACACGGTTACACATCTAGAGAGAGATGTTGACAAAAATGATAATAAAATGACATCAGTTCTTAGAAATACTCTGCAAGAATTCTGTGGCTACAACAACTGTTCTAAGATCTTAGCAGAAACAAAATGCAGCAGTCTGCAACACAGGTCTTTCTCCCAAATTCATCCAAAGCTTAGATGAAACCATATTTTTGAGGTTTGGAAGATCAACTAAAACCTTTTGTTAATTCTTATAATTTTATCCTACTCCATTTTACTCCATGCTGTAAAGAGCATTAAAGTCAGCAAAATAGGATCACCTGCCACAAGACTAGTGAGTGTAAGCTAAAAGATACCCAAGATCAGGCTTCTACACCACAGAAATCTGAGCAAGCACGTGTTGTCTAGCACTGATTCCTATCTTTCCTCTAATGAAGGTTGTAGCTGGTGATAATACAGGATGAAACATGTAGAACAACGCACAGAAAAGACAGGTGCTGTATACGTTATCCTATAAATCTAGTTTGATCTGTAGAAAATAGAAGAGAGAACCCTAATGGGTTAGGATTTAGTTACAAGAAGAAACAGTTTTTTAATCTCTTCTCAGCACCTTGGTGTCTGCATGGCATCACGCACACTATTTTCGCCCCCTTATACAAACAAGTATTTAACATGGACGCAGCACGGGGTAGGGATTAAAATAGTAATAACAATAAAGACTGTCATCCGTAAATAGTAATTGCTCTTTGAATGCACACTCTTCTTTTAGGTACTTGGAGAAAGTCTGTTTCTGCAACGTTGGTACAAGGACACAACCGAGCCTCTTGCATGACTGCCAAGGAATTAATCCTACTGAGGCTAATAAGAAAAAAGGATAGCTTGTACATTTGTGCTCATTCTTTGATTTTACTTTTTTGCATTTCCGTCCAGTTTGTTGCACAAACCTGCTAATGAAGCGGCAAATACTTTTTCAATTGTATCCAACTAAAGGCAGAGAGCTTTGGTGTCATTCAGAGCATAAATTTATGGGTGAATGACTGCAAGCAACTGAAAAAGTGCTTCAGTTGCCAGGACTTGGACCTGAAGTTCCTGCTTGTTCTTATAAATCAAAGTTAGAGAAGGTGAAAATGAAGCTCAAAGTCAGGCTTTTAACAAGTAGCAGTACTCATTAGCTAGCATGCACGCACAAATACTTGTCGCCCAGCACTTACAAGTGGCAGTCTGTACATTCTGTGATGACCTGCTAGTATTAATGAACATGAGCTGAGTATTTAAGGGATTAAAAGGTGTTCTCTTTTTTTTTTATTATTATTATTTATTTTTATTTATTTTTATTAATGGTGACAGCTTAGGCACAGCAGTTCCCTGTTTACTAAGGGTCACGAAAAAAATCTATCAGAGATGGGAAGGGAATCCACCCATGACTCGGCCTGAGGGCCCTGAAAAACTAAAATTTACCTGGCGGACACAACCTCTACTGGGATGTGCTAGGATGGGACGCCATGCTCTGAGGAATGCAAAGATTTGGGGCATTTGGGGAGTTCTAGGACCATGCTGGTACTTGACATTATACCCAAGGGTCCAGCTACCGCTCTTCAGCCATCACGCATGCAGTTTTATTCCCCACCGCGTTTCTGCACAGTGAGCGTGTTTACGCACAGCTTTTCCACTGTTCTGGCAACAAATGGGGAATCTGGTGAATCGCTATATATTGCTGCTCCGCAGACCACCTGGGTGGGGGAAGGCAACATAGTTACTTTGTAGTTTTGAAGCAACCCAAAATTGCTTTTGAAGGAGCCATTCAGAGCTGTGTTGACTTTTCAATCCTCTGCCTGGGGACATTTTTGTACTTTTTTTTTTTTTTTTCTTTTTTTTTGGTAGATTTAATTTCCTGCCCTTCTCTCCCTTTGCTGCGCTGGGGGAGGATTGCTGGTGCCTTACAGGAGTCACCAGTAACAAAGAGAGACATGAATGCTAATTTTGCCTGTTCTCAGAGCTGGCTAAAGTAGGTATTTTAAATAGGCTCAATGTCACTCTCACGCTGCTGCTCAAAGGAACTAATGGTTGGATTAGGTTTGCGAATATAAATTACAGGATTTCTAGCTTCATTTCACCACCAGCCCTATCAAATAGCTTTAGGTGCAGACCCAATGCCAGATGGCTCCTCAGATGTGTCAGATGTCCATGCAGAAAATTCATTTCATGGTCCCTTCTTTGTTTTGTTTCCTTGAAGACCCTATTGATTCCTGCTCCCCATGGAGAAGGATTTTATTGAACTCTTGGGAAAGAGAAAGCTGTTTGGATGAAACTGCTGAAAGATCAAATCCCTGAAGAGCAGGCAGCAAACAGCAAACTCAGCTAAACCAGACATGCAACATGAGAGAATGGGAAAAAAAAAAAAAAAAAAAAAAAAAAAAAAGTATTCCAATTTGCATTCCTTTAGATTGGCTTAATGCTAATGAAACTCAATCAAGACTTAAGAACATGGTCCTCAGCCTGTTTGTTTGGCATTGCCAGAGATGATTAGAAGGGTCGTGAGGCTTTGCTTTGATGTTAAAAGCTAAATTTATTTAAGTCAAAAAAGATAAACTTCAGTGTGAATACGTACGTGTTTAGGCTAAAATTGGCCATGAGAGTTTGGCCTGTACTTGTAAACAGAAAGTAGTGATATAAACTCAGCTGATAAGGAGGGTTACACTGCACAGAGAGTCTTCATTCAGGGGCCTGCACGGTTCAACTGAATCTCATGGAAGGAATGAGCTGTGTGTTTAGGTCAGACGTGCTGATAAAGAAACATCTGGCTGTTGGAAGCGTCGTGCTGACCCTCCTGGCCGTGAGGGTCTCCACCTCGGAGCAAATAGAGCAGGTAGCTCCTGAAGCCCCCCGCCGCAGTGATCTGTGGACCAGCCGCCCAGCTCCGCGGTGGTGAAGGTGGGCTGGGATGCTGCACGTCCCTGTCCCTCGTTGCAGGGACGTCAGCTCTTCAGCGTTACAGCAGCACCTCTGCCTGCTTGCAGGAGAGCAAAGGCCTGTGGAAACACACTTACTTGTCATTAAAGGGTCGTTAGACCAAGAATGCAGAATCTGGGAGTTGCCTGGAGCAGAGAGATTCAAATAAAAGCTAGAGGAGATGAAAGGATCCTGGAGCCATGCCATGCAGTAAATCTTTGCATGTCCTGTGGCAAGCTTGGTATTGCCTGGGGAGCACTGGGAGTCAGCTCCAGCGCCTGCTCCAGTGTTAGAGCTCAGGAGGAGAGCTGGATGACAGGCTGGAAATGATCCTGAAAAATTTGTTTTCATACGGAACTGCATTTACACCTACTAATTCAACGGAATCAGAAGGATCTGCAGATGAACGGCTTTGCTGCAGTTTTGACAGGTGCAGTCAGACAAGTTTTGTTTGCCTCCTGCTTTATTTTAAAATTACTTTTCTTGGGAAAAGAGATGCAGCCCAAGCGAAAACAAAGGGTAGTTGCATCTACTATGTCATGTGGCTATTAGTAAGGAATGTGGCACTAAATACAAATTCAGAAAACGTCTGTATCTCTATATACATATACCCACATCCATATCTATATCTGTATAGATATACGGATACATTTATCTGTAAGATAAGCTAAAGAGAAAAAAATACCACCAGTTGACTATTTATATTACCCTGCGATTCACTGTATCAATGACTGCCTTGGCATTGCATCCATTTTATTCTTGGTTTAGGGGTTAAAAGAAAAAGTGGCTGCTTTGAAGTTGCTTTACCAAGTATTTAACCATCCACTGACGTCTTTAAAAGCTAGAGAGTTCGCTTAAATAAAAAAATTTTAAAAAATATGTTAGGAACATAATTTGTAACAGCTGAAATGATTTATCCTGATGAGATGACACCAGCAAGTGTGCCATGATAGGAATAATAGCATACCCAGGATTCGGGGGCCACGTCTACAGAAGGGCTATTAAAAACTGAAATCCTGCTGTCAGCAAGTTTAGGAGCCCTGATATTGGCAGGATGCTGCGACACCAATTTTAACGCTGTGTAATTAGGCTTGTCCTCAGCAGGATTCAGTCAAGGCGGCGCTTCCAGCCTGCCGGCTGTTACTCTGCCTTCTAATATTAACACTAAAAGAGAGGAGCTGGCTGGAGTGATAGCAGGCAGCAGCAGGAATTAAGTCATGTCTCCGTGCTCTTCCCCCTCTCAAAGGACCTTTGCTCAGAGGACACATGAAGATACCTTGCGAAACAGCAATTTCCCTGCACAGAAAGGGGGGGTGTGGACGTGGCAGTAGCAGACCCGGCTTAGTCTTGATGGTCTTTTCTAACCTAGACGATTTTGTGATTGTGATAAGGAACTACTATACACAGAGAGAGAAGCTTATCGATACTCGTGCGTTATCTGCGTTACTCTTTGTGGGCAGTATATAGTGCGCTGTCTCTTCTGGAACCAGTGTTTTGTGCAGCCAAAGCAGACTAGCAATAATGCAGACGGGGCTATGGACCTGTGAAACTGATTGCAAAGCAAAAATCCTCCAGAAAAGTAGACAGAGAGCACACTGTTAGCGTGATAAATCACAGCTGCTTGTAATACAGACGTTTTGGGTGTACAAGTGCAGTCTTTAAAAATAACACTTGCGAGGCCACAAAATTAAGTTTCTCTTTATTTTCTTCTTCTTGCCCCTTACATTATTTCACACGGTTTGCACAGAGGACTGGGGTATATGTGATCAAGCGCTGGACACCAATGAAGTTACCATGCATTTGGATTCCTACCTACAGATGGAAGCTGGCGTAGTACTTACACCAAAGCTGGTAGAAGTGATAGTGTCTGCATTTACGCCTCATGGAACACGGCTTACTCTCTTTGCACTATTTGGAGCTGGTTAGAGTCCAACTTCTTGGGGACGCACTTTCATGTTGTTTGGTTCATAACTAGTTTCAGAAAAGTCGCTGGTACGGTCTGGAATGGAAGTAATTGTGTAATGTAAACTGGAGTGGGAAACCCGGACTAAAAGATGCAGGACGGAGTGCAGAGCTTCATTGTGTTAGCATCCGGTCACCCCTGGACCGAACGCCACATTCCTACAGGAGCACATGCAAGTGAGGCACCTGAAATAAGGCACGGACAAAAAGGGTGCTCCTGCCAGGGTGCAATGCCTGAAGGCTGATACGAGGCATGCCACGGAGCCCGTGGGGCTGATGCTGAATGGGATGCAGATCAGTGGAGCTGGAGGAGGTCCTCAGCAGGCGCACGCCAGCCTGGCTGGAGTCGCTGTGCATTTTGCATGCACATTGCAGGGTGCAGTCGGGCCAACTCTGTGAGCCTCCGGAGGAAGCTGAGGGACTGCTTTCCATGCCAGTGCTGACACTTTTTTTTAAAAAAAAAAAAAAACTTTTTTATTTATTTTTTTTTTTTTAAAAAAAACTCACAAGTTCACAGGCTACAGAACTATTACAATGTTCAGCTTTCTATTTCCCTCTTCACAAGAAGACAGTCACACAAAGAATAACAAAGAAGCACTTAAGTGAAGGGCTTTTCTCCTGAATGAATCCATTTAAAGCTCTCTCTAGGGTGAAGCTCTCCCAGCTCCGCAGTTGCAAAACGAGGAAAACACTTACAAAATCAGTTACTGCTGATGAGATGCAATGGTGGTGGCCATCCTGCTTTGAAACTGGAGAAAGTCAGACTCCAGTTGTATACAGCCGAATTCAGAGTCAAAGGAGTTATTGCTGGTACTAAAGGGGGTGGTAGGAACGTAAGTTGGTTATGAAAATGAACTGGTGGAGATAAGAGGCCAAACTGTCAAAACGTGCCTAAATCAGTTTTGAAATTAAAAACTGGAGCTCCTGGAAATTTTAAGGTCAAGCTCTGGCATCTCACAGGGTTCCTTGCCCACAAAACCCTCAGAAACCTCCTCTCAGTCACTGTAAGTGCCCAGGGAGCCCTCTCCACCTGGATTATGACCCACTGTCTTTGCCAAACCCATCTGGATTTACATCAGGTCTGGAACCTGCTCACTAATTTCACTCGTGCTTCGAGCTGTAGGCGTACCCTGAATGCCTGTTGACCCGGGACTTCTGCTGGGGGCTTCTGCTAGGAGGACACATCCGCTCGCAGCTCACCGCAGAGAACCGTTCATGCACTTGGGTGAATATAATGAAGGAAACCCCTCTCTCAAGACTATTTGCTTTAAAATCTTAACTAAAAACCAACGGGAAGGCTCAGCTCAAATTCCTTTTTCTTAAAGGGATAAGTACTTTGCTACATCATATCCCCTCCCACAGAACACGTCGCGTGTTGGGTGACATTGCTTTGATTGAAGATAAAAAGCAGTTTCATGAGCCCCAGAACCGACACAGCCAGGTTGCCCACAGATTTGCATCTCTTGCTTGATTGACTCTGATGTCAACAGGAAGGAAGAGCTGCATTTGGAATTACCCCCTCATTAGGAAATTTGTCCTTTTTAGAAATGAATTCTCCAAGGTGTGAGAAAATAAAATGTGTTATGAATTTTTCTGCTGTTCAGAGTTCTTCATACAGCTGCCTATTATCCGGCCTGCGGGGTGACCTCCCACTGCAACAGGCTTGGTGCTTCTGTGTGCTGCTTGCCAAAGCGTGGAAGAAAAAGCTGAGCGGAGGGTTACCATCCTGAGTTCTGCCTGGCCAGGGTTGGGCTTCCTTTTCCCGGGGATTCTGATGTGACTTGGGTTACTGCTGGATTAATGCACTCATCCAGCTCAAAGGCAAAGGGGAACGGAGGATATCTGGTCCGACTTTCATGTTGCTCTGTCACATCCAGTCACTCCTCTGCTGGGGGGGAGGATTATGTTTATGCTGAGTTACCTGTATTCAAAAAAAAAAAATAATAAAAAAAAAAAAAAAAAAAAAAAAGAGAGAGAGAGAGATCTCAGCTTTACTTGAGGACTTCAGTGGAATCCCTCCTTTTCTGGACGTGCTATTTCTGTGATTCTTTGCCTCATCACTTATCTCTCCAGGACATGTAGCCTCATGTTATTTTTCTGTTCACCAAACTGAAGAATCCTTCAGGACAGCTGTTTTCCTCCTGCACCACTACTCGCGGCTGATACTTGAGGCACCTGTTTATCTTCTCCCTGACAAGCCACTATCACACCGGGCAGAGCTCAGGAGCGCTGCTGAGTTCCTGGGGCAGACAAATGCTCTCTGCCACTAATCTCCGGCCGGCGCGTGGGCGAGCTGTGGGCACCAGTTCAGCATGCGGGCGCAGACTCCCACCCGCCTGCAGCTGCTGACACAGCTCCACGCTCCTGCAGCTCGGCTGACCCCCGCCTCATCCATCACCCGCCGCCACCAGCACGCCAAAGAGTTTCGGTGACTTTTGCATCTGCGCACACAACCGACAGGTGCCATATGTAGGAGCAAAACCCCTTATCCACTTTTTTTTTTACCTTTCCCCGGTCTGTACTGCTAAGGATCACAGTGTCCCCTGCCTCTGCAGCAGCATACTGTGATCCTTCCACCGTGACACCCTGAACTCGTCTCTGCTGCTGCTGGTATGGCCAGCATCTTCCCCAGCACAGCCTTGTGGCTCTTTCCCAGACCTGAGTATTGCTGACTTGGAATTTTGCATTTCGTATTCCCCTAGTGCCTAGGAAATTTTTAACTATTGATCATTGCTGAGCTTCTCTTCTGCTCTTCCAAGAAAAAATCAAAGTCACTTTAAAGCTTTGCCTTGCCCAGCAATGATATGAATCCGTCCCAGCAAATTGGTTTTAAACACAACAGTATTATGGATTCTAGCTTCCCTGTATTTATAGTCACTGTTTAAACTTCGAGTGATAAGCCTCGGGACGAAACCCATGCTTTGTGGATAAATAGTTGAGCTCACATTTGTCTGTTACTCATTTCACTTGGCTGTGCCTCCAGACCTCGTCTCCTCCAGACAGTCAACAAGTGCCAGCCAATATCCAGCTGTTACCAGCTGTTCCATCTGCTATTTGACTGACCTGGCATTACGTCTAACCAGTGTGCCTCTCTCCTGGTCATTATTATTTTTTTTTTTCAGATGTTGCAGGAGAAAGAAATAATCTCTTCAGGGAATAACTGAGAGGAACTGAAAAGAATATTCAGCCCAAGGTAACCACTCCATCACTTCAAATTGCATTGAAGGCAAGGAAAGCGGCTTTTAATGGTGTCAGAACATAGCTATGATTAACAAAGCACCTGGAGCGAGTACTTAAAGAATCAATCGAAGATGGCACCTTCACAAGTCGATGGCTCAACTATGGGCCAAATGAAAGAAAGGGATGCGGTCTCCACTAATATCAGAGCAGTTTTCATCATATGTTTCTTCTTCAAGCGATAATCCCACTCTCAAACTTTCAGATGCTCCGACGCCAGACATTTGTCTGAATAAACCTGGTGCTAGCTGGAAGCTTACTTTACTCCCTGGACATCCTGCTCCTCTGAGATGCAGAATCAAGAGACCACCTCTTCACCTCCTCCTTTCCTTCTGTGCCACGCGGAGAGCAAAACTCACGTCTGCACCAGAGAGAAACTGCACTGGCTGCTTGTCATGAAACTACTCGTCTTCTTGGTGATGGCACTGTGCTAAAACCTGACGGTGCTTCCAGGTGGGAGTAGAAGATGGGGGGTGCGGGGGCTGTTGGCTAAAGAGAAGAAGGTCTGCCAAACAGTGAGGAAGCCAACATTTCATCTGTCAATCGAACTCTGATAAACCCTGGTCACACAGAAGTCTCTGCTCTAAGGACTTAAGAGAAGGAAATGCTGCTAGCCTGAACTGAGGCGACTTACATGAAAATGAACAATCAAACAAACAGGAAAACTCCTAGTAAACTCTATTAACAAGAGTGTTATCAAGGAAATGTTTATATATGTTAAATGCGTACACATATCTGATTTATAGGATACTTACACAACACGGAACTCGACGTTTACGTATCACTTTTCCTACTTGCTTGTAGCTGTACAATCAGCACTGATATCTACTTCCTCATCTCCTTTTGCCATAACACCAGCTCCCTTCCCTGGGCCTGATCCTGATGCCCGGGTCTGGGGCTGCCCCTGGTTCCCCCCCTGCTGCTCTGCTTCGTGGCTGGCCCTTGCAGTGCCTTGACGCGCTTTGAACTACAGCTAAATCTGCGTTAGAGGTAAGAATCGTGAGTGCAAATGCAGCTTCTGCTGTAGTAGCCTCCTTTTAGATTGCCCACGAGGAGCTGAAATCTTCCAGGAGGGAGGACCAATGCCCCCTCAGCAGCGGTGAATCTCCCCACACCTCCGAATGAGGAAGGGACATGCTAAAAGAGGAGTCCGCCAGCTCTCACAGGCGGGACGGATGTCAAGGTACTGTAAGAGCTGGATGCCCTCTAGAGCATGTGGGCTGCTACAGGCATTTGATTCAGATCAACAGCGTCACTTCGAGATGGCAGGCACCCCTCGCTGGCCATGCCAGTAAATACGGAGCGTAAGGTGGAAGGTAAAATGTCACCGAATGGTGGACGTGTACCTGGGGTTTCTACACGTCCACCACAGCGTGCTGCTGCACCAGCTCGTCCTGGAGCTTGCTTATCAGCACCAGGTTTTGTTTCAGCCGAGTTCACGGCCTCTGCTATTGCAGCTGTCGGGTGCAGATAGTCTCCCTGCCCAGCCGACTCAACGGAGTTGAAGCAGAGATCACGTCCAGACCGTGAAAACCTCACAGAAACCGGCGAGGTGGACGGGCTCACCCACAGCCCTCTGTGGCTGTGAACAGGGCTGTTAAGAATTGCCCTCTCCACAGAGGGTTTTGCACATCCATCCATTTTCTTGCGATTTCCAATGGAGAAAAGTCAGTGAGACAAGGTGCCCCGTGACATGAAAGTGTCCATCCTGGAAAGTGTCCAGGTGGCTTCAGCTAAGGTTGTATCTAGTGCTTGGTTGGAAGAGACAAGGATCTATATGACACGGCAAAACAGGACCTTGGTTTTCAGAGCGCACAATGGCTTTTGTGTGTGAGCTTTGCTCCAGCATCTTCTCCAAAAAATGTTGTCTGAAAGGCAGGGAACAGCAGCCAGAAATTGCAAGCCAGATCTGTCCTATGCACTTGCCATGAATTCCTTATCTCTCATTAAAATCTTAGCTTCTGCATCCTTGACTGTGCTCGAGGAGGAGGGCTATTTTCCTTTTTCTTCCTCTAAATACTTATGGTTCAGTTTAAAGGACCTGGAAAAGCACTATGACAAGTTTAGCTTGACTGTGCCTTAACAATGAGTACTCACCTGTCCGGAGGACTAAGTGATGTATTGTCTCCAGTGCAAGGGTTCTTCACTGCAGCCACAGAGCCCCAAAGTCGACACCACCCACCACTAGTTTTGTGTGTCTGTCTTGAATATCTGTTTGGATATTTATATCTCATTTCACCAAAAGATTCCTTATTTCCTACAGACTTCCAGTGTCACACTTCCCACATCTGGTGCAAACACAGCACACACACGCACTCTTTCTGCAGGTGTTTTCCCCTCACCTGGAAGAGCACCGACATCATCAGCATTCTTCTTTAGCTTCCCAGCCATATCCAGTGGCAAAACTCCCCAGCATCTCCCCAGTGCTACTTCCCAGCGGCCACCAACGTTGGCTGTTAGCAAAGATGCAGACAGGCTGTGCCAGGGCTGCCACTGCTCCCCAAGACGGACAGCAGAAGGTGCTCATTATCATCATAGGCAGGGTTCATCTGACGGCCTACGGCTGACTTCTTCCCCCGAGCTCACTGCGGCACGCACAGCTGGTGGAGACTACCTCACTCTTGCCAATGACCTTGCTCTCCGAAGCATGATGCTGTAGATTATACTAGCATATGTTACAACGCTGTGGTGTATATACTGGTGCAGATTCCATAGCTGACTTGTTAACAATGAATGTCTTTAAAAGACGTGAGGCTGCTGAACATGCATTTTGAAGGACCTGAGAAGCATCTCTTTGTAAAGATGACAAATTCTTGTATATTAACTGTTTTAATTAAACAAAGCCATCATTTTTAGTCCAGCTGTGTCATGCCAGAGCAGAAGGAATTAACAGACAAACCTTTCTGTGACAGCTAAGTCAGAGAACGTGTGGAAGGAATCCTGCCCGTACTGATGGGTTGTTCCTTAGCTTGAGGGGATCTGAGCCCTTGTTCTGCCCAGGGAAGTGGTTGGGTCACCATCCCTGGAGGTCTTTAAAAGACGTTTAGATGTAGAGCTTAGGGATATGGTTTAGTGGAGGACTTGTTAGTGTTAGGTCAGAGGTTGGACGTGGTGATCTTGGAGGCCTCTTCCAACCTAGACGATTCTGTGATTCTGTGCAGTAGGTCTACCAGCACCTCCTATGTGGATAGCCCAGACGGATTTAATAGCGTCTGCACCACGTTGATCTGCTTTAAAAAACAACAGTAAGAAGGTGAAGGAAAATCACCCACGTCTCTGACAACCTGGGTAGGCTCCAGATTTACCCGAGAGGTTTGACCGATCTCAGCACCCCAGGCCAGCCACCACTGCTGGTGGCTGATGCCCACGAGATGGAGCTCCAAACCTTCAGATGAGCCCTGCTAGGACACTACGCCTTGCACGACGCTCGTTTATTGCTCTTTCCTGGCACAGGGCTGCTGAACTACGGCTCAGAAGTCCATTTTTCTTATGAAACGAGTGCTTATTTAAAGAGTCATCTTGTGATTTTCCTGTTCTGCCTGTTTCTCTGACTTTATCTTATGGCTCTTTGCTCTCTTGTTCAATCACAGAACCTCTCAGTATGAAAGAAAATAACGAGTTTTCTCACTAGGAAAATTGGGCATACTTACGAACAACCCGTGTTCGGCCAGCTCCACTTGACTCTCACTTTGAGAGCTCCAGGTGGCAGAGATTATGAGCACGGTTGGGTGGTGGATAATGACAGTTAATGGCAATTGGCAGGGGCAGAACCATGTTTAAGAATTCTAAGTGTTTCGCCGAAATTTTGGAAGTAGGTTCAACTAGCCTTTTTTTATATATATATAATTATTATTATTATTATTATTTTTCTATAACTGCGGGAGGAATTTAAATGTCTGTCCTTCAGTTCTGGCACAAAGAGGTCATGGTAACTTCAGAAGAGAGGAAAAAAAAAAAGCAATTAGGGTAAGATTACCCACCCTTAGAAGGGACTGTTTGTTCAGGAGATCTTTGCTTGTTTTTCTCATATGGTCAAGAGAAGCAGCTCTGGTGTCACCTGAGGCAAGCAAAAAAGGTATCTTTCTCACTGACAATTACATAAAAATTCAAGTGTTTTCGACAGCTGTATTACGAGTGCTCTCTATCCCTGTTCAGCCTTTAAGACTCAGCCTGGGCCAGATGCGCTACTTGTGATTTGTTTTCTTGCTGCCAGCCAGGCCTGGCAGAGGGGCTTTGAGCGCAGCTCGGTTTGGACAGGGGTCCGTGTCCGCAGACTGAGCCCAGACCCAGGGGAGTTTTGGCTCAGATGCTCTCCCCCAGCAGGCTCTACCCCAAAAAACAGCATTTTAGTAGCAACATATTTCTTGGCAAGCCACTCGGGAAGCAAGATCCTCACCTCTTAGCTGACTGCTTTTTCCTGCTGGTAACTAGAGCTAGCGTCGAAGCAGGAGCTAGTTTGTCTGGAGCCCCTTTGCAATGCAGGGGGGAACCACCATCCTGCACAGCACCAGCACCCAGACACACACTGACCCCACTCCTGGGCACGGGGTATCCTGCCAGGGACGTGTTGAAGCAGGACCTCTGCTTGTTGGGCTCACTGCCCATTTAGATGGGCCTAAATTCCTCTGCTGCTGCTTGGGCCGGAGTGATGATTTTCCTATTGCTTTTTGATGAGTGGCTCCTTCAGCTACGACACGAAGTGTGTTTCCGTCATCTGGCTTCGACCTCCCGTTACGAGAGCAGTGACTCACTGAAGGGAAGCAGAGCTCTAGTGCGTGGTGCCTCAGCGTTGTCATCAGGGTAACATCCCCATCGGAGCTCGTTAATTTGGGCGCTAATTTGCTTCCGTTTTCCATGGATGAGAAGCATTAAAATGTACTGCAGAAGGGCAGGCTTTGCCCTCTGGACAAGACCTTTCCCACCCCGGCTCCTTGTGCCACCTGGTGACCTCCTCTTCCTGACCAGTGCCTCAGCTCTCAGTCCTGCCCCATGGCCCGGACAGCCTCCCTGCCCACCAGTTACCCCAAATCCAGTTACCCCATCTCTCACGGTGGACACTTGGACTCCGTCATCCCTGACCCCAGTGTCTTTGCTCTCGGGTTTGGCTCGTAGCAGCAGAATCGTACCTGGCAGGCCCCGTTGAGGCCCACCGGCTCAGAGAAGCCTCCGAGACCAGCTTCGTCCGTGGCTGGCCCTCGGTGCGCTGCGTTTTGCTGGAGCTCTTGTGGTTTTACTCCTCAGAAGGTGTTCAGGGAGCCTTGCGGAGAAAGCTTACCCAGTACGGCAGCTGTCAGATCGAGTATTTCATGAAGCAAAGCACTGGAAACTTGTTTCTCTGACCTCCTGGAGTTACTGAGGGCATGACCACAAAAACTTACCTAAGAGCTTAAAAAACACCACTGAAACCTGGCTCAGTCAGAAATCAAACACAGAAGGCAGAGCATAAAAGCATGAGCACAAAGGTCCCTGTATCTCTTACACCTATGCTTGTATCCTGCATTGCGTAAGGTATGTATCTCAAGATTAAGACAGACCAAACATTTTCTAATTAAGCAGCTACACTGTGTGTTTATAACAGAAAATAAATAAATAAATCCCTTGAATGTCAGCACCGGTAAGGGACTTCTCAGTACTGCAGGTGGCCACACACAGGTGAGGTCGGGAGGCAGCCAAGCATCTTTCCCCGTCGCTGACTACGAATGAAGCCAAGGACCGAGACCTGAGGCCGTGGTGGAGGTTTCGTGCCTGCAAGTACAACCGAGGGTCTTGTTGGGTGAGCCGCGCACGCGGCACCGGGGGCAGCGTGGGCTCGAGCCCTCTCCACTGCAGGGCCGATTTTCCCCCGAGGTTGCTGCCAGATGGGGGGATTTGCAGATAAACCCTCCCCGTGATTTTCTGCTCAGCGTGATGACTCTGCGACGTCTCACCTCCCAGCCCTCATTCTCCTCCCGTGTCTCATCCAGAGCTGTGATTTCTGTGTGATTTCTGCCTTGGGAACTGGCTGATTAAGAGAAAGCTGCTGAGCACGTCAGCATGCATATTCCTAGGATCCAGCCCTAATTAGTCCAATTTATAGCTACCTTGTTTTCACAAGGATTTTTCCTCCTACTAGCTAACTAAGAACAAAGCCAATCATTATTTTCCCTACAGAATGTAGCCAGCACAGCCCTCTGGAAAAAGATATATATATTTTTTCCTGACACGCTTTTATTTTTTTTCTTTTTCTTGGCATATTTTTTTGAAGAATGTGTTCACTGTGATATTCATGCCGTGTCATCGCTGATCTCCAACCTAAAGGTGAGCTGCTACAGACCTGTTAATGCCAATTCACAGACCAGTGACTGGGTCTTGCTGTGGAAACAGAATCTCATGCATTTTGTATAAAACAGTGGCTACCAATCTTCTGGTTGTTTGTTCATGGTTGTTTGCAGTTGGTTTTCATAATGGCATTTTTTTACTTTATAAAGTAAAAAAAAAAAAAAAAAAAAAAAAAAAAAAAGCTAAACCTTAAACTCCTGACTATCCTCACTTTTGAACCTGTTTTAAATATACCAACATGAAGTTTTGAGAAAATAATCTCATAACAGTTGAAGAGACTACCTGGTCAGGAAGAGCGGACTACAGGGCTGGGGTAAGAAGTCCTTAGTACCATCTGCATACCTGCCATACTAGTCAATTAAACAAAAGTTTTGATCCCATAAAAGGAAGTGTTTACTTTGCGTGTTAAGACAACCAGGGGCAAAACCTTTTGCCAATTGTAAGATCCTGCTCGCAGGATGAACACGCTGTGAATGTAGCAGAGTAGTTCCTTCGTACCCCATTATCTGATCAAAATTTTCCCCTTTCTCATGCAAATGCAGTTTTATTGCAATTGCCATTCCAAACTGTTAAACGATCTGAAAACCCAGCAGAACTATAAACTATTTGCAAGTAAATATGGAGTTACGGTGTTGAAACAAATTTAATTTGCTTTCTATTTTTCTACAAAGTAATGCCAAAAAGAAAAAAAAAAAAAGGCTCTAAGACCCCAGCCTGCAAGTTTAAGTATGTTTTACTCTAATGTGACACGGGAACTTCAACAAGCATGTTCTTAGACATGGATCGGTGCAGCTGAAGGAAAAGGGAAAAAAGTTTCAGCTGTCTGGAGACTTGTTGGTCTTAGTTATGGGTGAATTAAACAGGTTATGACAGTCCTGCGCCGGTGGAAGTCAGGAAGAACAGTTCACGTAGCTAATGGCAAGCAGACTGTCATCCTCATTGCAAGGCCACCCTTTAATTAGGAACAAAATATCTCAAAGAGCTGAGGAAAAACAAGCAATGCTACAGAGAAATCCTGTCCAAAGGTCACAAGAAGGTGGAAAAATTAAAAATATATATATTGTAATCCTTCACGGTAATGTTGCTTTTTTTAGCTATTTAACTGATGACAGAATTGGCACTGCTGTTGAACTTGCATGATGTAATTATTACATCAATAGATAAGATGATTTGGTAAATAAAATGAGCAAGAGGTTTTCTTGTTATTGCTACTTTACCATAGACTGTTTCAAGCTTTTATTGAGTAGTGATAATCAACCTTTACTTGTTTAATAAATTCTTATCCCAAAGTGTTGATTTTTATCAAAATTACCTTCTCAGTAAAGGGTGTAATTTTCTAGTGCTAAAATGAAGGATGTTCTCAATACTGGTAATTGTCCAATTATTTAGTACAATTTTTACATTTTAACAAGCTCAGTGAGTTTCAAGGCAGGCTGAACACACTGTGTGGTTTATAAGCATGCTAAAGAGGAAGGCACCTGCCAGCCTTTTAATTTTACTTGGTCTTGTTAACCAGGAAAATAAGAGTTGAGCACATTTTATCTTGTGGGCTGTAAAAAAGCCATCACTGTTTTCACGCACCACAACACAAAGCAAACGTTATTCGAGTCGCTTTCCACTCCGAAGCCGTGCTAGCTGTTCAGCGCTGATTACCAGGCTGGATGAAACCCAGCGAAAGCGGCCCTGCTCAGCAGGAACAGCTGCCACCAACACCACAGTCACACAGAGCTGGGCAAAGCCGGGAGGCAAGGAGACCCCCGCTCTCCTTTCAAACCCACAGCCTGGTCTCAGAGGAGGGGAGAAGCAACGCGGTCTCTGCGGAGGGAAGGGCTCTGACCACAAGTCCAAGTAGCACGAGAGCTCCGTGTTGCCCAGGTTACTCAGGATTTACGGCATGCTGACTGCAGAACGAAAACCCTAACGAGCCTGAAAATAAAGCACGAAGTGATCCTAATCTACATGCACAAGGCGGTGGTAGAGGCGTCCGTGCCTGGGACGTCTGGTCTTCTTCTGGAGAGGGAGGAAGAAGAGGGGCACCCTGCCCACGGCATGGGCACTGCCGCTACATCCGCTGCCCACGGGAACGGCAGCAAAGGAGGGGACCTGGATGGCAAGGGACATGTTTTAGGGTTGGCAGCTGAGTGAGAAATGAACAGCCGTTCAGGATGCATGCTGTCCCCTACTGCCATGCAGCTGTGGAAATATTACACCTGTGCCAGGCTGCGGTTAGGCAGCAAGAGGTTGTACCTGACAGTCTTTGTCACCGCACAGGCTGGCTCAATCTCAGCACAGGAGTGAAAGGCAGATTTTGCTCCGTGATTTGTGCCACCAGTTATTCAGACAGGCACCCACCCCCCTCCTCCCCGAGCAGCGAGAAACAAGTGTTGCCTGACAATATTATTGATTTTCTTATTTTGCGAGCATCACCAAATAAGCACTAGAGGGCAAGGTTGGAAGAGAGCTAAAAACAACCAGATTTGGACTGCAGCAAAACACTTGTCATAGTAATGAAATTTCCTTCTGATAAATTAATGTAAATCTGGCTTGGCAGGAACACTCTCATTTTAAAGTTGGCGGAAAGGCCAGAAACAGAATTATAAGTGACAATATAGCAAACCAGGGAGGGTTTCTTCAATACGATGATAGGAAAGGTGTAGGTGTCAGGACTTGTTGCATTTAACATCCTCATTAATGATGCAGAAGAAGAATCAGATGGCGTGTAATGAGGTTTGATACCTGGGAGGATTAGTAAGCACCAGTGAGAGCT
The DNA here is from genome assembly GCF_011077185.1 of Oxyura jamaicensis. NCBI lineage: Eukaryota > Metazoa > Chordata > Aves > Anseriformes > Anatidae > Oxyura > Oxyura jamaicensis. Next base: position 81,873,875 of record NC_048926.1, on the reverse strand, counting down.
GCAAATGTACGTGGAGGAGCAGACGTCGGAATCACGGGCAGAAAGGAACAAAAGCCACAAAGCACGTGTGTGGGAAATAAACCTAATGAAGAGCAACACGAGAAAACCAAAGCTGGAGGAAACGTCACTTGGGCAAGGGCAAAGCGGGGTCCTGGGGGCAGCCGGGGACTTCTGCAGCTGGGCTGCTTGGCACAGCCCGGGCTGCCACTGACATCAGAGCAGGCGTAGGAAGGCGAAGTGCAGCCTGGAGGGCTGAAATCACAGCCTCGGCTGCCAGCCCAGCAAAATGCGGTGTGAGCCCTTCCAGATGATGCGGGCTGTGCCCTGCATGGAAATTCCTATGTTCCAGAAAGGAAGAGCAATTTCGGTGAATTCTAATTAAGGCAAAACCCTGTAAAATCTCATGCAGTCAATGAGAGGGTAATAATGCAGCATTAATACCTACTTGAAGGTAATCAGCCTTACGCAGGCCAGACTTATAATACATCTGAGCTCAGAAAGGTGGAGCCATATGGGATGGAAGGGGAATTTCTAAGCAATTACAGGTGCTCAGAGTCTGACTATATAGCTCCAGTAGTGCAAAAGGCATCGTAAATGTCTTCAGATGCCTTGCGAGCGTTGCCTTAGCTGCTGTTATGAAACAGGGCATGGTAAATCCTTCGAGGAGCTGTGGATTTCAGCTTAGATGTATTTCCTCTCTGTGTGCTGCAGCACACCCTGCAGCTCTCCATCACAGCCCTGTACAACCCTGCTGGAAGAGTGGTTTTGAAAATGCCACCGGGCAGCACCCACAGACGTGCAGGACTGCCCGGGGAAGAGCAGCCTGCAGGCACAGAGCGTCTGAGACATCATGGGCAATTTGCTGGCTCAGCAGGGCCAGAATTTGAGCTGAAACGAGAATTAGATGCCGTTATCCCACTTTATTAGTGTTATTCCCCTTGTAAAAAATGTAAAAAAAAAAAAAAAAAAAAGAGAGAGAGAGAGAGAAAAATCTAGGCAAATTCAGTAATTTCTTCCTGACTGCATTATTAGATAATTAGGGTGTCTCGCAAGTTCATTTTTCATATGTCCACCTAACCTGACTCAGCTCTTAATTTCAGCAGGTTCATAGCAGTGCAGCAATGTGAAAGGAGTACCTTAGCAGATATTCCTCATGCCCATTCACCTGCAAAAAGACATAAAATTCTTAGAATCTCAGAAAAGAAGGCAGAAAACCCGTGGGGAACTCTTTAACTCAACAAGAAACATGCAGAAATGAAACCGAAGCCTATAGAAAGCAATCCATTGACGTTCACAGGAAAAAATAGGCAAGGCATCCCGCTGATTTCCGACACCCATATCTTCCCTTCACCCTGCATCTTGCTGCATTTTGCTTCTGACTGCAATCCCCTTGACGAGGGACCGTGCTGTGCTACATATCTGCCAGCTGTCTCATGCAATACAGCTTTATCTTCATCACACTGCATTTATCCTGATGAAGCCAGCGTGTTATTAAGCACAGGAAATAACTGCCGTGGATCCGCATATTAGCTAAACCTAAAAATATCACAGACACATCATAATCTGGTTGAGGGGCTTCTAAGCGACCCGTTTGTTGACAATAGCAGCTAGAGCATGGTAAGAATAACCCCGAATCGGAAGTTTTTTGAGCAGTGGTCACACAGATGGCACAGCAAGGCATTAAGATGAGACGTGCATGAAGATGACTCAGCCTTCCCCTCTTGCAGGGTAAACAAAAGGTGATCGTGGCTCTCCTGCGTTACTTTTCCAGCTAGTTGAAGTGCTAGCAGTGCTCATCTTTCTCCTGGCCATCTGCAGACTTGAAAAAATTAAAGCCTAAGATGGCTGGGAGAAAAAAGAGAGCTGCAGGGCTCTGCTCCCCGGGTGCTGCCTAGAATCAGGTGTAAAGCACTGTCCCTGAAGGAAAACCAGTGCCACCCGTGAGAGAAGTTAGTGATGCTTGACTTTATAAAGTTTGTATTGTTTTATGTATAGATACACGTACGTTTATATATGATCCAATGATTCTGGGGGAGAATGGCCACTGTCACAAGTAAGTATCCTCAGGGTGGGTAGTTGGGTAGTTCTGTTTCACTTCTCACTGTTCTTGGCTAATGTGTAGCTGTCCGGTTCTAAGGATGCCCTTATTTCAGGCTGGTTACCATCTGGTATCTGCTTTGGTGCCCTTGAGGGTCTTGCTCTGGAATCAATAAATTCCCACGTGTTATGGGACCTGCAAAGCTTCCGCTTCACGTTTCATGTTTCACCCAAGCTTTTCCAGGTTCTCGTACTTCATGTGGTTAGTGCCACAGAAGTAGCCTCTAATGGAAAATTTACCTTAAATCGGCTGCTGGGGGCTTGAGGTCAAGGAGGATTCCTCCGTGAAGTGAGAAGATGGTTCTTATTTGAAGGTATGAAACCTAACAGATTGTTAACTCTTTTTTACCTGATTTGGTTCTTTGCGCAGACTGCGTGACAACAGTACTGCCTACCGAAAATGAGGAGTATGAACAGGTCAGCTCCATTCGTGACCCTGGGAAGGACAAGCTGATCGGTCCCTGTGGGGAGACGGGGAGAGCTAAATGTCAGGGTTTTGTACGTGCAAGGTGCAATGCCGTAAATTAAATCTCTTCTTCATGCACTTCCACCCACACAGCGAAACTAATTGTATGATTCTGCATGCTGCAGAAGTAGGCAAATAGAAGATATTTGCAGGCTGAGCATCATCCTTGCGTTAACAGAAAAATAATTATGCTCACATTAGTGCACTAGTGGGTTTTGAAATAAAAAATCCCAAGGCATTTAGGCACCCAGGTGCCATTGAAAGGTGAAGGAAGCTGGGCCCCTGCTTCCTTCTGTCTGCTTTCAAAGTTTAAGCCACGACACACTCCTCCATCAACACACTTTTGAGGAGTAGTGTGTTGTGGTCATGCTTCACCGTCCTTTGGAACAGTGCAACATGTGAAGCCGACACACCTGCATTAGTCTCGCTGAGAGAAGTAAATACCGAGCATCTCTAAAGGTAAGAAAACGTTGATGAGTGTTCCTGAAAATGGGTAATGACTTAGACGCTCGGTTGATATGAAATTGCAGGCATGAAATCAGGGAACTGAGATGAGTAACACAAACGGCAGAGCTGATGAAACCCGAATATCTGGAAATGCTGTCCTTTGGATTTTATAATTGGAATTCTGGGCGGAAAGGGAGATATGAGAGATCAAGAAAGCGATGAATTTTGTTGCAAAACAAACCAAATCTGACTCATCAGCATGAGCAGCAGAAAGATCTTTTTAATTTGTCCTTTTAAGCCAGGGTAATGCAATTGAAAATTGCTTGAATAAAGAGAATAGAAAAGCACAAAATTCACTCTTTCTTGTCTGGGTCTGTTTTCAGTCTCCCATCTCTTTCTCTTCTCTTCCTCCCCACTGCTGTGGGGTAACACCTGACTCAAGTCATTTTCCGATGGCTCCATTTCTCATGTACGTGAGAACATCTGGAACAAGCCTATAGGGGCAGTGGGGTCATTAAACGTTTATGTCTAAGTGAGTAACAGTGTCTGTCTTCAGACAGTTCTTCAGCCCCAATGCATTTGAACTGCATTGTAATGTGAAACTAATTAATTATGGTAATACATTATCATCTAGCTTCTTCTTAAAGGGACGGAATCCGCTCAACTTCATAAGCATGCTGAGGTCACGCAGGCTCTGAATTTCCAAACACCCGAAATATTTAGTAGCAACGTGAAATTCATCTGCATAGAAGCAAGATGTCCAAGCACGCAGCCCTTGCCAGGGGCTTTGCCAATGCAATTTCTCTGACAAAGAAGGACCCACACGCACTTTCCTACTGGAAAGAGATTCACCGTATGAGGTTGGGGCACAGTACACTGCAACGCAAGCAACTCGTGCAGCTCGGTTGCATGCTGTATGGAAATCCAGGCATGACTCACGACACTCAGTGTAGAATTGCGAGCAGACATTTGCGATAACTAAGCAGAATTTTAAAATCACATCCCCTTGCTCCACACAAAGGGACCCTGGAGGAGCAATCCTTTTGGATTCAGCCAAGCACTCAGTCAAGTGCTTAATCCTATGTATGTTAACGCAGGACAGGAAAGTGATTTGAGGAAGTGAGCAAGATTTAGCATTTCTTCAATGGTTTCGCATCACCCGCAGCATGTATTTAAATGAGTTTCTAATCTGAAGACACCAGGGCCATTGTCTTCCCCCTTACATTTTACTCAAGCCTGAGTGTCACACAGGGTATTTATAGAGAAAAACATTCGGCTGAAATCGGAGATCCTTGTAGCATTTCTGTAGCTGTCACTGGGCTGGAGAGCCCTGCTGTCTGAACGGATGCTCAGTCTGGCATGGCTTCAGCTTTTCAAAAGCACTGAGCCGCTGCACCGAGATGTGCTCAGCACAGCCCGGTACCAGACCTGGGAGCAGAAGATGGAGGGAGATGAGGACAACACTCACTGTGTCTAAGTTTAGATGTGTAACTGCAGCGCCTGAATTAGGCCGGTGAATCAGAAGTGAGCTGCTTACATACTCGCAAGACAGTTGGTGTGATTCAGAGTAAACTCTGAATCTTACAGAAGCTCTAAAGGAGGCTATTTCTATTAGGTTTTAGAGGAAATCTAAAAGAATACTCAGAGTGCTATGAATAACTTTCCCTGAACTATTTCAGTTTTAAAAGCCTTGAAGGAATTTTCACTGCAGCATCTTCAGAAGATACATAAAATTGATAGGGAATTGAAAGGGCCAGCTGAATCTGGCAAGTCAGCAGATGGGTGCCGCAGGCAGGGGTTTGGCTACTTAGACCATGGGACTCACTTTGAGAAACCTGGTTTGCTGGGGGCTGAGGGGGTCCACCTGCCAGAGAAAGGGAAGTACGTCTCTGGCCATGGGCTTGCCAAGTTGGAGAAGAGGGCTTTAATCTGGAGTTGCCGAGGGAGGGGAACCTCAACCCATCCCGCCCCTCCCAGCTTGATGCCAGTGTCAGTGACGGATGCCCAGAGCCTGGAGAAGGTCACAGGTCAGCAGGAGAGCACCTAAGAGCAGCACAAAGGAAGTGCAGCCAGGGCAGCCAGTAGGTCAGCTTCATCGGGGGCCCAACTCACATGTCTCTGTGCTAACACACGTAGCATGGGGAATGAACAAGAGTTAGAGATGTACGCACGCCTGCAGGGCTTTGGCACCGGCATTATGGAGACGTGGTGGGATGCCTCCCATGCCTGGAGCGCTAGGATGGAAGGACACAGGCTCTTTAGGAAGGACAGGCAGGGGAGAGTCTGTAGCCCTTTATGTCCTATAAAGTCCTTCTCCAAGTGATAGCGGAGAGGTGTTATGCTGGACTTCATTCTCACCAACAAGGAGAGGCTGGTGGGGGATGAGAAAAGCAAGGGCAAACTTGGCTGCAGTAATCATGAAATGGTGCAGTTTAGGATCTTGAGGGAAGCAAGGAGGGAGCACAACAAGCTTGCTACCCTGGACTTTGGGAGAGCAGATTGCACTCTCTTCAGGGATCTGCTCTCAGACAAAGCTCTGGAGGGAAGAAAAGCCCAGGAAAGCTGTTTGATACTCAAGGGTCACCTCCTCCACGCTCAGGAGCGATGCATCCCAACAGAGAGGAAATCGGGCAAAAACACCAGGAGGCCTCCATGGAGGAACAAGGAGCTCCTGGCCAAACTCAGGCAGAAAAAGGAGGCCAACAGAGGGTGGAAGCAAGGACAGGTAGCCTGGGAGGGATACACACACACTGTGCGAGCAGCTAGGGATAAGGTGGGGAAAGCCAAAGCCCTGATGGAATTAGATCTGGAAAGGGACATCAAAGGCAAGGCTCCTATAGGTACACCAGTGGGTCAGTGGTAAAAGGAAAACAAGGCAAAAGTGGTCGTTTTGCTAAAGGAAACAGGAGACCTGGTTACCTGGGATATGGCTAAGGCTGAGGTACTCAATGACTTTTTGTCTCATTCTTCAGTGACAAGAGCTCCAGCCACATAGTTCAAGTCTCAGAAGGCAGAGGTAGGGACTGGGAAAATGCAGAGCCACCCAGTGTAGGAGAAGATCAGGTTCAAGACCTGCACTCATTGGGTAAAGAATGGGCAGGATGGTCACACTCAAAGAGTTACTGTCCTTGGCTAAATGTCCAGGTGGAGACCAGTGACAAGTGGTGTTCCCAGGGTTCAGTACTGGGACTGGCGCTGTTTAACATCTTTGTCAGTGACATGCATGGTGGACTGGGTGTGTTCTCACCAAGTCTGCTGATGACACCAAGCTCTGAGGTGCAGTTGACACACTGGAGGGAAGGGATGCCATCCAGAGGGACCTGGGCAGGCCTGAGGTGGGCCTGTGTGAACCTCATGAGGTTCAACAAGGCCAAGTGCAAGATCCTGCATCTTAATTAGAGGAATCCCAAGCACAAATACAGGCTGGGTAGAGAATGGATTGCCCTGAGGAGAAGGACCTGGGGGTGCTGGTTGACAAGAACCTCACCAGGAGCCAGCAATGTGAGCATGCAGCCCAGAAAGCCACCCGTACCCTGGGCTGCACCAACAGCAGCGTGGGCAGCAGGGTGAAGGAGGGGATTGTCCCCCTCTGCTGTGCTCTCGTGAGACCCCACCTGGAGCCCTGCGCTCAGTTCTGGGGCCCCAGCACATGAAGGACACAGAATTGTTAGCAGAGGAGGCCATGAGGATGAACAGAGGGATGGAGCGTCTCTCCTGTGGAGACAGGCTGAAGGAGCTGGGGGTGTTCAACCTGGAGAAGAGAAGGACCTAGGGAGACCTTACAGCAACCTGCCAGTGCTGAAGGGGGCTACAGGAAAGCTGGGGAGGGACCCTGTGTCAGGGGGTGTAGTGATGGGACAAGGGGTAATGACTTTAAACTAAAAGTGGGCAGATTTAGGTCAGCTAGAAAGAAGAACCTCTCTACTCAGGGCAGTGAGGCCCAGGCCCAGGCTGCCCCGAGGAGCTGTGGCTGCCCCGTCCCTGGCAGTGCCCAAGGCCAGGCTGGATCTGCATCTTCTTTCTTCCTGTTTCTGCTAAGAGCTGCTATGTTCTGCCACTAATAATTGCTTAGACAGAGTCGTGGGAACAGGTATGTAAAGATTCATCATGGAAAGGAAAAAGCAATGAATTGCGTTGATTTCAAGGAGTCTGATGTAGTCACTGGTTAAAAGGTGTTTTCAGGTATCTACAGGTATTTTCAGGCAAGTTACATTCAAGGCTGGGGCAGAGTGACTGAAATACAGGGTAAAGAAAGGAAAACTCATAGCTACATGTTTTTTCCTAGATGCCTAGTTTTTAATATGTCCCCTACAGACTGTGAATTTTCGTGCAGGTAACTGAGTTACCTATTGAACCATGGTATCGAAAGTTGCCTTTACTTCCTGGATGTTTGCGATGCTCTGCATTGCACCACAGCTATTCTTAAATGTAAGACTAATTCACTACCTCTAATGGAGCTAAAATATGACTTTGTTATTTGTCTAACCTTTATAGGGCCATTTCACATGAGCACTTCGTGGCTCAGCATATGCAAAGCTGCACGTCCTTAGCTCTAAGTTCGTTTCCTTATCAGAATATATGGCACTACATTATGCTGCATGGTTTTGATTTGAAACACTGACTGATAACACAGGCATACTCAAACAAAACGGTACATATATCAGCAGCCAATTCATTTGTTTTGGGGAAAGAATACGGCATCGGAAAGAAATATATAGCTCAGCTAAGTTTGATTGGAGTGGTCAAATAGCTGAAACGATATAACCGGTAAGATATATTTTCCTGATAACTACCCACATTCAAATATTATCTATTTATTTTTCTCTGGTATCTTCATGGAACATGGAAGGTATTTGACCTATTACTTTCCATTGTGCATTTACTATGTTGTTGGAAGCAAAATTTCTTGTTCTTTCTGGTTATGTTATCTCCATAAATAGCAATGAGAGAAACAATATTTTTAATGAGTGTTTGTGTCATTAACTAGAAAAATATTTACTGAAATGATTGCTATTAGTGCCTAGCAGGGTTGGAGTTTGAACCTTTTCAGTCTGCAGTCAGCAATGCTAGCCAGCTGAGTAACTGATTCCGAGCAAAATGCTTATTTGTAGAGTTGTCCCCTTCTAAAATGCCGTTGTGGTGGGAGCTTTAGAAATACTTTGTGAAATAAAAGATTTGATCAAATAGAAAAGTTTCAGGCTGTGCAGACATTCTATATATCTGCAGGAACACAAAAGTGGTGTTGCCTAATAAAGGCCAGAAAGGTTTTTTGTTTTGTTTTTGTTTTTCCTGCAAGTTTTAAACTATAGCTGTTTTCAGAACTGAACTCATTGGAAGCCAACTTCCCTTGAGTTTGTAACGTTCGAAGAAGTGCAGTGGTAGAGGTCAGTTTGCTTTTGCAGGTACAGCACTGATCATTCTGCTACTGTGATGTACTGTGGTGATAAGCATGGCCTGTCACTCCCTGTAGGATCAGTTCTGTAGTAAGATGTGTAATATTCTTTTCATAAATAGACTGTATATCCAATCCTTTCTAATATTAACATAATTCCAAAGTCAGTAATATATTTGTAAAGAAGCCCTTTCTCTTTTAAAATAGTTCTATTTACGCTGAAAATGCCTGTGATTGTTTTCAAATGACTTCAGGGGCGGTAAGGAAGAGGATGCAGTCTTTGACTCCTTATTCTCTGAGCTTGGGGCTATGACATACCTGCTTTGGTAACCCAAAACAGCTAACGTTGGAAAGTTCACATGCAACATGACGTTTAAAAGTCAAGCCAAATGAAGAGAAAACACATTGTTTAGTGTGGAAATAAGTTAATATTATATGAATGTAGACCTTCTTTGTTTTCACTGAGAGTTGGTTGGGCACTGCAACAGGTTCCCTAGGGCAGTGGTCATGGCACTGAGCCTGCCAGAGTTCAAGAAGCATTTTGTCAACGCTCTCAGAAACATGGTCTGACTTTTTGGGTGGTCATTTGGAGACCCAGGAGTTGGACTCGAAGATCCTTGTGGGTCCCTTCCAACCCAGGATGTTCTATGATTCCACAATTCTGTAATGCTACCTTACAAATGTATTTTCTGCTCACTTTTACTAAAAATATTTCTGCTATGTGAACATAGATTATTGAAAGCACAGGTAGTACTTTGACAATCCAGACCAACCAGGTTTTGCTTGGCAAGCAGTAGTTGCCCAAGACTTGAGAAGTGAACTCAGTGCGAGTATAGGAACGATTCCCAAGTCCCCACGAGGCTTTGGGAGGCAGAGACTCATCCCCCTCTGCGCAGTGTTCCCTCTGGCACCACACCTAACAGAGGGAGAAGGGGGTTTTGCAGGGGTGGCTTCATCCCTCTGGGCATCACCATCGACCAGAGCAGCCCTCCCACCACCACAGGCTGTGCACGGAGGCCACGTGGTCCCCACAAACCTGCGTGCTGAACGTGGCACGGCTCGCCCCCGGACCACGAGCACCCACCACAGGGCACGGAGGGGCAGACAGAGCAGGAGGTGCAATGTGGTGTGGAGCAGCTGACAGCTCCCCCTGAAATGCCTTGCTCCGCAGGCACTGCCAGCACGTGGGGGCTTCTTTTTCATTGTGTTGAAACGTGAGCAGTGGGGGAAAAACGGCATCTTTAACTAGCAGGACTTCGGTGCGAGAAAATGAAGACCTGTATGTTTAATTTGGCCCCATGACTGATTCTTCTCTGCTCTGTCACTGTAGTGCTTCAGACACGTCTGTATGTGAAACGTGCACAATTCTGTGTTTCAGACCCAGGGAGACAAACGCTGACACCACCGCTGCCAGCAGCAAACCCCACTTCAGCTGCGGTTGTGCATGGTGCAGTGTTCCTCCTCGTGGAGAAATCCTCTGTGGTTCTTCTTACTCAATAATTACACATTTTCTTCACCCAGCCCCTCATTACTTTCTCAAGCCCTTGCTTTCAATTCCGAATTGTGTCTCCCTGTTGTTTTAAGGCGGTGATTTGACAGTATCTTATTGTTTTCTTTACAAATGTTAAGACCACACACTCTGAGCTCTGCTAACACACTGTATTATGCTACTAGTCAGACAAATTTTAACATCACATCACATACATATTGCAGTTGCTGTTGGAACATGCCTTTTAAAAAATACCTTTATTGGATGAAATTGTCTCTTCCCCAAGAAAAAATCTGGTTCTTCAATATAATTTATTATACCTTTTAAAATTCTGTCTGTTCAGTAAAATCTTTGCTACATTATAAATACCTGTAAAGAAAATATAATTTAAAATTCTGAGAGAAAACATTATTTTCCTTTTACATTTTTCACAAAACCCACACAGGCACCACGGAAAGACTAACAATAAAAATAATTTACTCCTGCTCAGTCTACTCTGGGTTGGAAACATTCAAAAGAGAGACTTTAAAGTTGTCCTCTTATGAAGCTTTGGCTACAACATAGGAACCGATCGTAAAACAAAGTCCTACGTATTCCACCCATCTATATCCGAAAACTTCTTTCGGAGGCTGATTTGAGGGTTTGCAGTACTGTCCTCACTTCAAGGTACTGGATTGGCAACTGGCAAAATCCACCGCTGTCGGAGACAACCAGCCCCTGGACGGCACTGCGCAGGACGAGCAGCCGCCCTTTCTCACCAGACGGGAATATTTATTGTAGCGAGTAACTCCCAGGCCCGACAATTCCTTTTTAGTGGAAATAAGTTAGTGCTCTCACCAGCCGCTGCAGTGGCAGCAGTTTAACACTCTGCTTGTTCAGTATTGCAGAAAGCTTGTGTGTTGAAGGGACAACATTAAAAATAATAATAATAATTAAAAAAAAAAAAAAGCTTTCTGATTTTAAATAATTTTTTTTTTTTTTTTTTTTTTTTTTTTCCACTTCTTGTTCTAAGCAGATTTCCTAGCAGAGAGCAAGCGATTTAAGTGTAAGAGACATTCACTCTTGCGGTTGTTATCGTTGTACTATGGAGTATAAATACAGAAGAATTCTTCAAATCAACTAAGCCGTAGCTATCTAAAGCTGGCAAAAACACAGACTGAGCCCCAGGTAGACATGAACCTACTAAAATCAAATGAATATGCAAAGATTTTTAAATCTTAAGTTTGGTAAGATAATTTTCAAAGTTGCCTTCAAGCAGAAAGTACAGAATTTAGTGTGAAGTTTGAAAAATCTCTATCCAAACTGATGAATTATGAACAAAATACTCAATTCCTTTTCAAGAGAAAGTTGGATCATTTTAAGGAATAGACAGCGAAGAAGGAACGTTTTTTTTTTTCTAGAATGTCTGGAAAATATTTCTAGTCTACATTTCCACATTTCTACATTTGAACGGTAGATGAGAAAGAGAGAGAGAAAAGTAAAACCTAGTCAGCACTTGCTTGGATTATCTGTAGCACTGCAATGAGACACTAGGAACCTTCACTTCCTTGTAGCAGAACCTCTCCTTTTCCTGAGCACCCAACCATGCATTGCTGTTTCTGTTTGTTTGCTTTTAATTACGAACTGCAAAACAATAAGTCAATCCTGACTCCAACTTTAAAGAGGTATGTGTGGAAAACTGTCATTAGATGCCACTTGATGCCATTCATAGTGTACGTGATGCCAGGCATGATTTTTTCCACTTGGGATAGGCTGACAGACCTTCCTGGCCACTCTGCTTCTCCCTTCACTACTTCAATTGTATTCTGGAGGAGTCTCACCACGTTCTCACCACTTTGCATTTTCCTCTGTCAGCTCACTTTTCATCTTCAGTCTCTTAGGACTGCTAAAGGTAGGCAGCAACCTGCCCTTCCTGCTCTCTGAAGCTACTCCTTTTCCTCCTCCTTCACTTTCCCCTTCCTTCTTTTCCTCTCCCTCCTCCACAACCCACGCAGTTTTCTCCTCCGTTTCTGACTCCCTTCCCCTGGGTATTTTTTCATTCATACACCTCCTTCCCCCGTCTCTCCCCATTCATTTCGCCTTACCTTCCTAGATATTTGGGAAATGTTACAGTTCACCACAGATACTCCAGAATGCACTCGTTAGATGTTCTCTGCTGGTATATTTTCCCTTTCTACACCGCTCTGGTCACAGCTTAAGGAAGGGGCAAAATGATCCTAGCTTTGTTGCCCTGATTGCTGCGGATGTAGACATCTTAGGAGGCATTTATATTACTCAACTTCAGAAATCTAACCGAGGCTCCACAGGTAAGAGATTGTTTCCCCAAAGTTCATCCAGTCAATAAAAATAAATAAGTACTCCATCAGGTAATTCAGAACCAGTGCAAAAACTAGTCAAGTGCTCTTAAGTGCTATCTGTCTTCATTAGCTACATACAGCCTAGAAAAACTAAGCTCATAATTCAGGCACTTCATTTAGGCAGTTTAAGTTCGGTGGTGAGAATCCCCATGGTCTGGAATGTGTTGTTTGGAGCTCTTTTACATTAGAGTATTGTCTGTCTCTAGTCTAAATCATGAATAACTTCATCAGTGTTCACTGATGCTCCAATCCAATTCCAGTTTCCCAGCTGCTCCTTTGCAGGAGAACAGAAGGGTAAGAGTGCATTGTTGTTTGGAAAAGGAACAAAAGAAATGAAATTAAAAAACAAAAAAATAAAAACAACTGTGAGGGAAGAGGTACTTGCTGCAAGTATTAGATCTTGAATAAATGCCAAATATAAGAAAGGCTACACTATCCATTACAAATCCGGGGATGAGAGTGTATCCCCAAAGCTTTGGCAGTTCAGTTCAAAACTGCTTAGTGATTCAGGTTTTGAATCCTACTTCATGCTAAGGGAATAGGGTGGAAGAATAAGTAACGTGAAAATGGTTTAAAATAGAGCATTAGTATTTTCAGGGGAATACTGCTGCATTTCATGCCTGAGGGGGCAAATCTGCTCTGATGGTAAATGAAGAAAGTCTTTGAAAAAAGCTATTACTAAAAAGCATCAGTTTACTGCCTTATCCTCCCACACCTGTTTTTTTCCTTCCTTGATATTTGTGTTAAATATGAAGCAATCAAAGCAGCAATTACACAACTAGAGCATACAACAGACTTCTGAAAAAAAATAAAATAAGAATGGAGGTGGGGTGGGGAGAACGAATATTTCCAACTCAGCGCCATACCCTAGAGTTTAGTTTCCTTCATTTATGATATCAACCAGGGCTTGCAGCAGTCTATCATCTCTATGCTTGTATGGTTTGGCATTGTAAAAAAGATCAACGTAGTCACTGTACAGGCTTTCTTCTGAGTCTTTGAGCTGGGAGGGCTTGTTTAACTTTTCGAGGGCCTGATAGAAGTGTTCAAATGGAATATTTGACTTCTCACTTGCAGTCTTCGCTGGCAGTCGCTTCTCAGCCATCTGTCTGCTAAAAGCACTTTGCAGTAAGTGTAGCATAGCCTCTGATGGGATTTTATCTTCTGCTTTGTCACTGCTGCTGCTAGTATCTTCCGTGACTTTGTTTTTTTCACTCAGGTTCGCCTGCGTGGTGTGGTCCTGGAATGCAGATTGGCGTAAGAGAGGTTAAGCGCCAAAGCAAAACTGCCTGGATTCAGATTTGCTCTGATTAGTGATTTTCATGTCTGTGTGTGTAGATGCAATTTTTCCACGTAGGAGCCACTAACATCTAGAAAAGAACTAGATCATTTTATTCCAAAGCAGACTGTCATTATTCTATCAGACCGCCTTTATTCATATTCAAACAGACTGCACTGCGTGTAGTATGTAATCTCCCCTAGGAAGTTAGCTTAGGATTAGCTAGCTCAGGAAGATAATTTAGGAAGTTACAAATTCAGATCCCACGGTGGCAGGATACCACTTGTCATTTTACGGCAAGATTTGTCCCAGTCTCAGAGATACTCCTGGTTGTCCTGGAGCAAGTACCTGCAGTGGCGATGGCAACTCTGCACGTGCCACACACCCTTGTGCAAAGGACTGAACTAATGCCTCCGTATTACCTGCTCTGTAGCAACCATTACAGCTGGGAAATGACAGTGAAGGATGGCTAACCCATGGGCATGACATGTATCTTAGCGAACCCTGGAAGATTATTGCCAAAGACAGACGTACAGAGAAATTGCAGAGGCGCAACCTCACTTCAGCACTGTTTGTTATGCCTCCCATGCAGCAATATACGGCTGCATATCGTCCTCATTTACACTGGCTCTGTCTTGCTAGTGGAACTCGAGCTGTTCTTTAGTATGTGTCTGCCTACCTTCTCCTACAGCACCTCCTGAATCCAATTTTATTTTCTTCCAAGTTTATTTTGCTGCATGCAGCTGCCACAACTGTGGACACTTAATTTTATGCATGTGAAAACCATAATTATGTCTCCCTCAATATTCTCCTCTGTAACCTTGCTGAAGAAGGTTAGCCTCTCTATTATTTACAGACATCCTAATTACCTAATGGGGAGACGAATAGATGTGATGTGATTAAGTATGCTGAAGGCAGTAACATAATCAAGCATTTTGAAAATATAAAATATTATCATCATGAGCATCCAGAAAATCACTGCTATTCTTGGAAGCCCAGGATGCATTTGTTTCCATACAGCACTCTACCTTAAAGGTAAGGAAAGGATGAAAAAGGAGCTGGCAGCAACAGGTCCATTTAACGGAACTGTCTCAGTCAGTGAGTTCCTGACTTTTGTGATGCTTCTTTCTTACAAATCTGCTTCCAAATTCCCCTGAAGCGCTCCGGCAAGCTCCTTTGGGATCGAACGCTTGTTCTCACTAGAATTACATAAATTTAGTGCGTCTGTCAGTGGTGCATTCCCCCCTCCCTGTACCACTCAACTGCGTTAGCTGTTGAGTTCATAGCGTCAGTATCAATACCTTCTTTCAATCCTAAAACTGTTAGGTGTTGGCACAGGAAAACAGAGACCAATAAAAATATCAGTTGCTGACTCTGAGAAAATTAGAACACTTGCAAAACTCACAAGCGTTCAGGGGCTAGAGGAAATGAATACAGAATGAGTATGGGTCTTCTTATTAGGGAAAAAGCCAGAATTCTCCTACAAATTTAAAAACACATACAGAAGACAATTTCTGAGACGCTACCTCTACAAGGTCTGTCATCTTCTCCACTCCTCTTCTGTCGTTTTGCACAGCGTTGTAGGATGTGTATACACGTGGCTGCTTCATATGTTCAGGCTGGGTAGCAGTGCCATGCAAAATCAATTTCCAATTTACAATCCTTCCTTCGTTTTGTATTCTTCTGGACTAAAGGACAAGCACGGCATTAGCACAGGTTCTCAGGATGTAAGAGGAAAAAACAGAGGACACTCGCTCAAAAAGCAAGGGAGAATTCACTAAAATAAACAATAAAGCTTTCAATATCTAAATTTGGAGAATGATTTCTGAGCACCAAAAGACCAATGCATTAGAGACAGAACATATCAGAAGGTGGGATTTAATGCAATGGCCTGACTACTCCAAGTATTCATAGTCTGAGGTCATGTAGTTATTAATTGATCACGTAATCATCAATGGAATTTCAAAACACAACACGAAATCACTGAAGTGTAAGTTTGTGTTACTGGTATTAGGTCACTAAGCCATTCCCGGTCAGTTTTCTCACAAGAGCTACCACTGAAACAGTAGTTTGGAATAATATTCTGTGGGAGTGTACAATAGCCGTCAAAAACACCGCCTGTGGAGGCGACCTACAAAAGTGGAAGAGAAGGGTACTGAGAACAGTGAAAATTTATTTTTCCAAAGCTTCTTTCCGAATATTTGCTTGGTCGTTTATTGACCGAAGAGAGCTGCTGAAGCTCTTCTTGACTAAGTTTATGCCAAAGTTTACGTATGCAATTTATGCGGCAACTAAATTATCAGTAACTCGGCCATCTCTGATTGCAGGTGAAGGCATTATTGTGAAAACTCATTTCTGGAATCACAAAACCCTATAAACTGAGGAAAAAAATCCATTGTTGCTTGCTGACAAAAACTTGGCTTATTGTAGATATCTGGAACCGCTAGCTTGAAAATGAAAACTAAAAGATAGCCACATGCAAAATGCCCTTCTTAGCTTCCTTCCTTCCTTCCAAAAAAAAAGAAGAAAAGAAAAAGGGCATTATTTTAGTTACAAAGGAGGATATCTGTAACCATGGGGTTATCTATAAGCCTACAGCATTAACACTATGCTGTTGATAATAGTGTTTACTTCTGCTGCCTTGTCCATCTGCTCAGTATTCAGTATCATCCTCCTGATTACAATTCAAGGCCAGTAAGGGTACGAGGCTCGGTGTCTGGTAGGAAGCACTCGGTCCCTTGCAGGATCTGATCCTTAATGACAAGCAGATTAACAGACAACTTCAATGATATTCTCCGGAGGTGACTGAGCCTGATCACCCTCACTCTGAAGAGAATGATTTTTCAGTTGCCTATCAAACAGATTTCTTCTGTCTCACTGTTGCAATCCGTATTCCCAAGCGCTTTTAGTAAACTTATTCATTTTATATCTGCAGATTTCTTGGCTTTAATCCTTAAAGGTTGTTCAGCAGTAATTACTCTGAGGAAGAGGTTAGGGAAAGATATAGATCAGAACAGCTCTCTAAGGCCACCAGAAATTCATTAATTCCAAGGGGTCTGAGTTAATGAAAATTATGCACATGTACCAAGAGGAGACTATCGTCTATCATGTGCTCTTTTCTGCAGAAAAAAAAAAAAAAAAAAAAAACTAATTTGCAGTTAATCATATGTAAATTTGATTACATACCTCATGAATCACAAAAAAAAAATGCATTAAGAAGTGACTTCTTTCAGTGACATATAACGTGAGAAAAACATAGGCATGAAACTCCTTTTGACAGGTACATGTCAGTGGAATGAGTACAGTGCTTTGTCTTTATGTTAGAACAAGAAAACCTGACTTTATCTTTTTTTTTTTTTAATGCTGTTTCTTCAGGTGAGCCAGTCTTTAATCTTCAATCCAGATGGATGCTCCATTTAAATAAACTCTTGCTGTAGCTTCTTGAATGAGAAGATTCAGTATTCAACATACCTGACAGCGGCTAGCGATCACGTTCTGTGTTAGCTCTCAGACTTAACAGGCATACTTACCACATCAGTAATTCTTAACACCCAGGTGCCTGCTGGATTCTCTCCCCATGTGTGAACAGACATGAAGTCCCAGTTCTTAAAGCCATTGGGAGATTTATCTCTCTCTCTCTCAGCCAGTAAGACAGTGCTGGTCCCTGTGTTGGTGCAAGATCAACAGTAGTGACTGTTCATATATGAACGCTTCTGTTTCTCACCTGGCTTGGTTTGCAAACTACGTAGGGCAGAGGTAACCTGGAAAAACACCATTTAGGGCTTGGGGAATGGGAAACATGCTGTCTCGGGTCACTGGGTACATTACCAAAACCAGCTCACACAGAATTGAAAACCAAAGCCTTATCTTGAATTAATTATTGTATTTTTTATTTATTTTTTTTTTTTTTTGGGGGGGGGGAATGTAAAATGTTACAGCCCAGAACTCACAACTGGGCAAAAACTATTTATATTGTTGTTATAATTACAAAAATGGTACGGTTCAAAAAGCATTTCTGCAGCAGAAGAGACTCCAGTGCAGAGCAGAAGATTTTTTTGTGTGTTTATTTGCATATTAGGAGAGAGCATGGAGGCTATATTTACGTAATATGGAGCAAGAGAAGCCCCAGGGAGACTGATCACAAGCTATAAATACGTGTAAAGGTAACACTGCGAATAAAGAAAAGGGATGACATATGTTTAGTGGGAGTGTTTTAAAGGAAAGTAAAAAAAAAAAATGCAGCAAGAACTAAAGGATAGTTCAGTCATAATAGCAACATGATAGTATTGTGGGGGCAGCAATACTTGATTGCTACCTCAACTAAACCCACGGATGAGGAACATATTACTGTCATCAGTCTTTCAGAAAGGGGTGTTTTACTGAGATGAAGCCAGGCTTCCCATGTATTAGCAATAGCGGGAGGAAAATATCTCTAAAAGTAGAAAGTGCTCCATGAAGTGCCTAGAGACAGTCCATCTACATGCTCCCGACCCAAAACTTATCTAAGATGGAATTAAGTTAGAAAATACCATCAATAATCAAGGGTAAAACAGGGTACAGCAACTTTGGTCCCATGAGACAAAAGCTAAACTCAGAAAGTGAGGAATTAATGCTATGTTTAAAAGGAATCCCGGACAAGGTAGGCTTTGGAAGAGTACTGTATGTACAGTATCTAAGCCTGCTTTGAAGTGAGGTCATGCAACAATCACATCAACAAGGATTAGTAGTTTATTATACGCAAATTATTAGATTACCCTTAAATATCAGTAAATTAGATTAGACCGATGTTTAAACTCTAATCTGAAAGTTTATGTTTTTTGTTTTGTTTTGCTTTTTAATAATATCAGCAGATCTGACAGAAGATCTTACTCTCTACATAGTCATTTAAACTCTTCCTCCTTTCTTTTCTTTCTCCTTATTTCAGGGCAGCGTCAAGATCTCTTGCTATGTTGTAGCATACCTAATATAGCTGTATTATGGTGCCAAATAGAGACTTTTTTTAAAATTCACCAATGGGGAAACACTTGGGTGAAATCTAGGGAGTCAGATTTCTTGAGTTTTCCATTAAATCAGAAGAAGGCTGATAAGTGGTACGATTTGGTACCGCCAGGAACTCTCAGTTTTCACAGGTCCTGGTGCTAGAACGTGACCCATTAGAAACAGTGCCTTCATTTCTGAAATAAACATCTTCTTACAACAATAATCCCAAATGCAAGAAGAATGGAAAAGGCACTCAGAGAACTAGCTCTCATTCCCAGGAGGCTTTGTCCTCACATTCACCTCTTGGTTGTGGCCCAGATTTGTCTAATGATGCATTTAGCCATTTTTTAATCCAGGGAGGATCATACAAGTAGTTTGAATGAAATGTTACACACTACAGCGACAGAAACTAAGAATGTCTTGGCTTCTCATACCTGAAGGAGACACCAGGGTGACATGAAGATCACCTCTGCGGGAATATTCAATTGTTGCCTCAAGCTGCACGTGCTCCAGAGATGCAATTGAGTTTTCTTGACCCTCACAGGCTTTTGTGGGAATTTCAATGATGACTTCCTCATTTGCTCTTAATAATCTGGCAAAATTACAGCAAAAATTACTGACAGAAACTTATGATTCTGGATCATTATGTGAAGCGTAGAGACAATAACAATCATTTAACAATGATGGGAAAAGAAGTAAGGAAAGAAAAAAAAAAGGTTTTTTTTTTTTGAATGTCCCCATGAAACCCTGGGAGTTCTGAATGCACAGAAAATACTGAAGTGGATCAAGCCTTGTGCTCTGTATAAGTTACAGTTGTGCAACCCACCCTGGAAGCAAGCAAGTCTGGGTAATTGAGTTTCTGTCAGCACTTTGCTGTTCCACAGAAACTATATAAAAAATAAATAAATAAATAAATAAAAAGGCTTTGCAGTCACCTACATCACATGACTATCAGACTTAGACTTAGCTGCCTGATAGGAATATGCAATAGAGCTGTTATCATAAAGTTAAGACATTGCATCAGGCGTGGGCCTTTTTTCTTTTGTGGTTAATGCCATCTCTGGAAAAAAAAAAAAGGCTTACATCCTCCATACATGCTCATGCATAGCTTTCTCTGCACAATTCCCATTACTTCTAATGAGAGAGGTATCTAAATGATCTAATGATCAGGGTATCTAAACCTCCACAGAAAACATTCAGAACTCAAAATACTGTGATCTTTGTTTTTATAATGTCACACAGAAGACTGCAATAAAAATGCATAAGCAGCGAGCATTGCATATACCAGAACTAGATCAACACTCGGTGGAAAGGAGAGGGCTCATAAAAACCAACTGATAGTAAAACAGCATAAATTGTAAGGTTACCAAGCTGTGACACTCCAAAACACCATAATATGTTTTTACAGACAGATTTTTAGTGCACGCACATGGTATCATTTCTATCTTTGAAATATCTGTATTTATTCTAAAGAACAAACACATAACTGAATAAGTAGAGACAAAACATTCTAGGTATCCTTCCTCATTAATCAGGTTAGTGATTTGTGATTAGAGCTTGTATGCTGAGCTCAGCTTAGGCTCACTGTACTACAAGCACTTGTGACTATGGCTTGCAACTCTTTTCAGTGAACCTTTGAAACACGTGCGTTTCGTAAGAGCAGTGCTATGGATGTGACTAAAGCTTAGTATATCGCCCTGATTTCAACATACCCTATGCATGTCACAAGAGAAGAGTCGCTAAGACTACCACAGATATTCATTCAAAAAAAAAAAAAAAAATATCTCTGAAAAACTTTGGTATCTTTGTGCTCATCTGCTGCTAGCAGTCTCAACTGACCAGGTTCAGTTTCACAGTATCGTTCATGCACGCGCTGTCGCTAAAAGCAGAGATAATGATCTCATTTTTGGGAGGGTGCGTGGTAGTGATGTTCGTCAGCCTTACACTAAAAAATAGCAAGCAAGCCAATGCTACTTGCCTGTCCCTGGGGGAATACAGCAGGACAACACCAAATGAATCAAAAGAAATCTCTTAGTCTGCTTTCGAGCGATCCGTGCACAGTACTATCCTTCAGGCATTACTAAAACAGATGTAAGCCTAGCTGCTGCTAACGCACACTCTTACCTTGGTTCGAAGGTTTTGTCCTTCACAATACACTCTCTCTTTTCTGGTACACCTTTCCACCTTTTGGGATCAGCTAAATCCACCAACGCATTGGCATTGAGCAGTCCAAACCCAAATCGGCTGTTCACCATCAGTCCCGCTCCATTCTTTTTCCATCCCGGATTGCCAGCCAGTGGATCGTATTCTGAGGTCCAGACCACCAGGTGCTGCATATCCCTCCACGTTAGATTCGGACTGTTGAGAAAATGTGCCGGGTTAATTGTTTCGAGACTATCTGTCGTTTTTCTCTTTAGTTTGCAATATTAGTTTGCATCAGGAAGTGTTTTAAATGTACGTGTATTTAAAATGTATTATTTTAAAATACAGAGCACGTTGCATGGGTATTCTTCCAATACTTCTTAAAGAAGATTGCTATGTAAATGAAGAACTGCTATCTAGCAAGACTAGAGTCCAATAGTTCAAACTATTTAGGCATTTAAATTTATCTAGCAAAAAAAAAAAATAATAAAAAAAATAGTATTTCCCACTAGTTTTTTATGGAAACTGGTGGGAACTTTGAAAATTCACTGTGCACTTGAGTCATCTGTGATTAACTCTACCCTTTAAAAGATGGCCCTTGGCTTGTGTCATTAAAGGAGTATGCAATAGAAGAGGGACCCGAACACACACCATTCAAGTGCTAAGCCTACACCCTGACGTCTAAGTGAAACGGCCATTGTCTTGCCAACAATGTGCCAACATTGTCTTGCCCTGCCCTGTTCTTCACCCCCACCTCTAAGACACAGCTCTGGCTGCCAGCCCGGCAGGGTGTGAACCTGTCTGCTCCCTGCCTGCTCTGAAAGCTGAGCTTGGGTGCCTTCCATTTCATGTCTCATCACCGGCAGGAAAGGTTCTGCAAATTGACGAAGCACTTCACTTAAACTCCCGCAACCTATTGTCTTCAAATTACGCTGTCTTGACAGAAGCGCACCCTCACTGCCTTGAAGTGCAATTGACCGGCTCGGCACACAATTGTTGCCAGCGCACTAAATGGACTAAAATTCCTGGGTCATCACATTTTGCTTGCGTTGGTTCTGACTTGCTAGGAAGGTGTTGAGGCAAGTAGCTGCTTATTTCTGTCATCAGGCGGAGCAAGTCCGGCTGACAAAGTGGAGCAGCAGCATGAGATGGTGTAACGTTCAGGAAGGCAATGTTCGAGGCAAGGTTTGGGGGAAGACAGTGGGGCGGCTGAAGAAGAGAACTCCTCTTCAACAGCGATTTTGTGACTTCTTACTTTGCCTCCAGAGCCAGGGCAAAAATTCCTGCTGCCAGTGGCGCAGATGCAGAGGTCCCAGTGTGAGTCTCCGTGCACTCGTTGTGAAGATCAGCGCTCGTCTGACAGAAAAACAACAAAAAATTGTCTGAAAATATCCAGATTGCATGGATAAACAGCTGTAAACACAGTCAGTCCATGCTCACAAACATAACTATGTATCCTTTACTTGCTGCGTATTAATACATTCCCCACCAGCAATGTGATGGATGTTTAAATCCATTCATATTTCAATCCTCTCTTTTTACTTCAGCTATAATTTTTGTATCAAAATGCTTTGTGTTGGAACAAAATACTCCCACACTGAATATCTTATTTTATTCTAAGGTTTCACAATAAGTGTTTCAGGCTTACTGGTGAATCATAAAAACAGATCATTGTGTTGGGCCTAGAACATTTAAAATTACTGCTTGCTGGGAAATTACTCATAGGATTAGTGTTAGTGTTCTGCTCCCTCTTCAGCAGAAGAACTATAATTTGCAATGAAACATGCTTTATTTGGCAATTAAATACCAAACTCATCTGTCCACGAATCTCTAGATATGCCAGGAGGCAACACCAAGACCTTCACATCTCGGCTGTGAAGAGGAGTCAGTTAGGAAGTACTGATCCACGGCTAATTTGGAACGACATTGTTTTAATCCCCATCCATGTAGTGTACTGTAAAATCACCATCAGCCAGAGCTGAACAGAAATTATAGGTCCTTCAACATCATTTTATCGCAGCAAAGCTCTTTAGTGGGAGTTATTTCTTGCGCCCTTAACAAAGGCACAGACTGTTCTGTCCACTTGCTGAGTACCTTTCACGGGTTCCAAAGCACCATTGTTGCTGTCACCAGTGGGAACTGAGGGGCTAAAAATGTTAAAAAAGGTCAGTGTTGGAGTGACAATGTGTACCAGAGGTGCCGACTGGTACGGGTACACTAACTCCACAAGTTTTTTGCTTATAGTCTCAGTCTCTCCTCATGACAATGGGACCTTCTCCACCGAGAGGCCTCCATCACACGCCGATACCTGAAGATTTCAAGCATGCGGGTTTAATGTCTTTGTCAGAACGATATCGTTTGGCCATCGCTCTACAGTAGATGTTCTGAGAATGCAACCACATCCTGCAGTACAAATCCCTCACCGTTTCAAAACGAAAGCACTACGCATGTAAAACACGTGTAAAACAGGCGGTCAAAGCTACGCGTTTAAGAGCTCTCACTTGTTACTTGCATATACAACACATTTCTATGTTTTGTTCCGAATCTGGTAAAAACAACCTACAATTCTTTGGTCAGTATAATCCCCACTGCTGTATGCTGTGGCCAGAGTTGAAGAGCACTTCTCTGCATACCAGGGAGAAAGGCCTTGCTGAGAAGCACTGCTAATGGAGATAGTGTAGATACTATCAGTGTA
The DNA here is from genome assembly GCF_011077185.1 of Oxyura jamaicensis. Taxonomy (NCBI): domain Eukaryota; kingdom Metazoa; phylum Chordata; class Aves; order Anseriformes; family Anatidae; genus Oxyura; species Oxyura jamaicensis. The sequence continues at coordinate 81,850,534 of NC_048926.1, read as the reverse complement.
ACCATCGCAGTCACAGTTGTCACCCTGACGACCTCCATTCCCTGAAGCCCATACGAAAATGGAGCCTTTTCCATTTCGGCCCTGGAGGAAATGGAGCGGGTGGTTATAAAAGAGATTTTGCAATATATTCTTAGCAACTCCTTCCACCCCCTCCCCCCCCCCCCCCCCCCGACACGAAGGCCTAATATATCAGTCATTTTCAGGCAAAAAAGGAATAATTTTCCACTACAGAAGACAGAGACAGAAGAAAACAGCTGCTTGTGATTTTCTACCTCAGACCCTATAGTACAATCCTCTAGCTTGTCTGTATCTTTTAGCTTGACTGGTCTACATTTACTGTCCATGGACAGTAAGTTTCCTTAAAATAGGTTTTAGCGTTAAACACAAAGTCTGTGATCAGCGGGAAAGTTTTCCCACGTAACAGCGTTTCAGTCCGGAACACTTCTAGGAAAAATGCCTTTTTATTTGAAAAGCCTTCCCTTCTCCCACAGATCTGTGGGCCAGCACCAGCAGGCTCCGGACAGAACCATTTTCATTCCCTGCTCTGGCCCCCCCGAGAGTAATGAGGTAGCAGCAGCTAACGACGGGTGCTGACAGCTGGCAACAGAGTGCTGCAGCAGCACGTAAACCACCACTGCCGCCACGGAGGAAGCGTATAGCAGCTACTCAGCCTTCAGCTGTGCTCGCCCTTCAGAGGAGAAAATACGTTTCATGTGAAAAGCAAAAGTTCATTTTTTATTCTTTATTCGTGCATGCATATTCACGGGAAACTCCTGTTGAAATACAGCGTTTTATCACCCTCGCCCCTCAGATAAGAGTGAAAGTTATTCGTGCGACATTTGCAGCACTTAAAACATTAGAAATGAAGAAAAAAAACAGAAAAATAAGCTGTACTCTTCGAGATACAATTGCTAAAATGGGAAGGACAACCCATGCGAATGACAGAAAATGAGATAATATCTTCTTTTGAAAATAGAGGCTGCAGTCCAGGAAAGCAGTGGTATATGTAAACAGATGATTTGATTTCTCTTGGAGTGCTACCAACGCCTCTCAGATGCTTAAGGCTAAGCATATGCTTAAGTGCTTTACTGGGCCAGCAATAAACCAGCCAGGGATGAGACTCATTGGCAGCTCCATCTCTGACTGACTAAGGGGGATGGAGAGCATCCAGATCCATGCATGAGGAAGCCTGACAAATTAGCGGGTAAATTAGTCCCCCTCAGTAAATTAAACAAGTTGTAAAAACAGGTACATTCCTCACCAAATAATCTGATTTTTCAGAGTACGGCCACTGAACCTTGGTTCCTAATTACTGCCTTAATTATCCCTTTTCACTAACTGCCTACCTACGGACTTAGATCCCTGTTTATCACCAACCCATCCCTCCCAGCCTCCATTCTTCCCTCAGAGAACGCTTGTCAGTTGTCAGACTCCTTTCTTCTTCTCTCTTATCTGCTAATGTTAACTGCTGTTTTCAATACCCGCCCTTGATTTGCTCCTGTCCTTCAAGCTTTCTGTCTTTCTCTCCTTTCATGTCTCTGACTAATAACAGACTTCCTCTCTGTATTATTACCTGTCCTTCTTTAGATACCTTTTCACCGGCGATAGCAAGAGCAGCTTTTTAATACATCCCCAGCAGCTTTCTCTTTGTACACTACTGATCATCCGACGAGATCAAAAGAGGATAACATAAAACAGGACTGCAAAACCACTGCTTCCAATACTCTTCATCATGCATTTTTACTGTCTTGAATTTAATTGGATCATGATATGCACCAATTTATAAACACAATACAAGCCCATCCACGGGGTGCTGAAATGCATAGCTATTTCACACAGCAAAATATTCACAAAGCAGAAATTTCGTATTAAATTTTTATAGGCTTTCAGTGCAGAAATCCAATTACTGTTCAGTGCAAAACAAGCAGCAGAGAAGGGTGGGGGTAGGGCGAGACAAAGGCAGCTAAAGTAGCAACAGAAAAAGAAAGCTTATCTGTAGAGAATAGCAGCTGAAACCAGCCTAGAAGGCTCTAATAGTGCTTTTTTAAAAGTCCTGCTCTAGCTAGTCATTTCTCTGACCGGTACTGTTAAAATTTCTCTTTTCCCTTTTAAACATGTTTAAATGAATAGAGTGCAAACCATTTTCATTTCCTGCCCGATATGAACCATTTTAAAATCCTGTTCTCTGCCACATTTCATTGCATTTTTTTATTTTTTTTTTTTCTGAAGTGTCATACCTGTTTTATCCCATACTCAAAAGCCTTCTGCGCCAGTCTCCCAGGTCCCTCAACAGTTTTACCATCATCATTAGGTCCCCAGCTTGCACTGTAAATATCCACGTGCTCTGGATTGAAACCAATTGAACTGGCTTCAATAGCATCAGTGACTATTCCATCCAGCATACGTATACCTTAACAGAGAAAAACAAGCAGACTGTATTTACTGTCTCTTTCCTCTTCTTCATCTTTGTTACCTGATTGTAAATTTTCCAGATAAATTAGTCTGTAACTATTGTGCCACAGACTACTGCTGTTCATTTAAATAATAGTCAGGACAGTTAATGTCAGTGTAAAATAGTACACTTACCCTTTATTTGCAGAGCTTGGTGCACTCTACAAACATCAAACAAATAATAAATCCTAAAATTTCTGTTTTTGCAGAAAGCCAGGAAGATGATGTTCTGTTTACTGTTCCTGCTTTCTTTTCATTACAATGAGCTTTCTCATTGTAATGACCTTCTTCTTCTTTTAAAACTGTAGCAGAATTCTTTTCTTAAATTACTATCATATCACTAAAATTAAATAGGTTTTGTCAACGTTATTTTTAAGAGTTTTAGTTCAAAGACGTAATTCTGGCTGTTCTGACTAAAGCACTGTCCTCTCTGTCATTAAGCCATTTTGCTGCCTTTCTGATGCTATTTCACGAGCTCTTCAGTCTTCACCACAAAAAAAAAAAAAAAAAAAAAATGCTCACTGTTACTTTACCGTATTCTTCCTACTGTGAGAAATCCAGGGATGCTAGTGATGTCTAGCCATTACAGTTTTATTAGGAACTGCATGATCTAATCTTCTCCAGATCAAGCCTAGTCACAGCGGCCCTTGAGATTCAGCGGCAGGCAGTGGCTCGCCTGCACCGGACCCCCTGCTCTGCCAGCCCCTGGCTCTGCAGTGGGATTGCTACCACCGCCCGGCGCCGGGTGAGGACAGAAAACCCCGCTATGGCAAGGCTCTGCCTGCAAGAGCAGCAATGCCACCGCTGGAGCAGTCGGGATTCAGCCTGTGTTTTCAAGCGAGGAAAATGTCAGGGTTCTCCCAAACTTGGCAAGTTTGCAATGACGGCAGCTGCACCGCTACTGGCAGCTGGTGAATTGTGAGGACTGATTTTCTGGCATTTTCCACAAAATGGGGGTTTTTCCAAAGCATGCCAGGAAGAATGTGACAGTGCTATACAAAAAGGAAAAAAAAAAAAAAAGAAAAAAAGAAAAGAAAAAAAAAAAAAAAAGCAACCTTCCCCTTGCAGCTCTCTGTTTTATTCTTTTTTCTTGCTGAGCAGGAGAAAGGGTATAATTCTTTCCCCAAATGGCTGCCCTCTAAGACTCCTAACTCCTCTGAAAGAAAGCTGAGCTTTATTATTTCATATTAATTAGTGGCAAAAAAAGGGATAAAGGTGTTAATCTGCTCAACCGCTGCTACTCCGGTATCACTCATAAAGCTGGGAAAAGAATCAAGGTGCATCCTATGCTTCAGGTTCTACAAACACCTCTTGCCCTGGATAGGCTTAAACTCGTAACATTTTGAATATTCCTTTTTCAGCTAGCTCAGAATTGTGAGATTCTGCCTTACGTGTGTGCTGGGAGCAAAGACCTGCCTGTGTGGAGATGGCTGCAACGCTCCGGACGCTGGGTTGTAACATAACATGAGATACTGGAAATGCAGAGAGACATTTCCCAAACGAGAAGACAAAGCCAATTCCAGTGATAAATAATGTAGTAAGGAAGAAAACATGCACACTGGCAATGCGTTGACTAAAACAACAGCTCAGTAGGAAAAAAAAAAAAAAAAAAAAAAAAAAACACACCAATACTGTCATGTCTGTATGACCTCCAAAAATACTGCTTGTTTAAGTCAGCTTGGGGATCTGATGACTGCAGCGATATTTCCCTAAGCAGATTCCAATTATCTGTTCTTGCATAAATTCTTCCACATGCTTTCTCTCATCATCAGTCCCACAGATTCAGAAGCAGGCAAAGCCCAAGGTGATTTCAGACACATCCATGTATCTGCATGGCAGAAGGCTATTTATAGCAGCACATCACCGTGTGGGAACTCTCAGCCCAGTCCTTTGTGAAATGCAACTTCTTAATCATTTGATTTCCATGGCAGCACCGGAGAAATACCGCAGCGCAGTGCGGTGGTTAGATATGCACAAAGGCATATGCACCCTGCTTTACTCCAAAGGTGGTAAAAACGCTCATTTCTTGGCTCTACGCGAGACAAGAGGTTAATGTTAAACGCAACTGGAAGGCGTCACTTTTAAAATTGACATAAATTTAAAATTGACATAATTAAAAAATAAGTATTTGTCTCACACAGCACATAGGGATGGCCTGTGGGATTCATGGCCACGAGCTGTTGAAACGATTCACACAGGTTTCCGAACAGGGCCAGACGTTGATGTGCTAATAGGAATACTCGAGATGATTAAAGTTACCGTTTTCTTGGAAAATTAAAAATTTTGAATTGAATGTTTTACTTCGAGGCCGGGTTAAGCCAGTCTCTAATGTGGAAGGTCAGAGAACAGCGTATTCCAAACGCCAGGGCTTCTTGCCCTCTTTCTCAAAGCTTATATCGCTGACTATCGGAGAGAATGCATTGGCTACGGACCACTGGATTTATCCAGGATGGCAATTGATACAAGCAAACAGCCGCTCGAAGAAGTCACCCTGAACTAATGTCAAATAGAAGTGTGTAATGCATCATCCCAAGGTTGTTTTTTTAAAAAAAATAAAAATAAATAAATAAATAAAAATGCCTGTGAAGAAGTAAATCCTACATAGCTTTGTACATAAAAAAAAAAAATAACTTCCAGCATCTACCCAGACCAAATTTAGCTAAATCTTTTGAAGAATTCTCCTATTTTCTGTTGCTCTTTGGACATGTTTTTGTTACACCCCTGTCTCAATCACGCTGGTCATATATCCTGGCTTGCAATTTATTTCAGCTCTTGCATATTTTGCGTATCTGCCACCCAGTTATTAGGAGACTTCTGGGTAATCTGAAGCACTGGATTGCTTTTCCTCCTGTTATTTTCCTTTCCTAGACAAGCCACACAGTACAGATTTCTAGTTTGCATTTGCAAATGAAATCTGTGGAAGAACCTTCTCTATAGATGCAAGTGCCTTAAAATATGGGCACAGCAGGAATTCAGACATCATTGCAGCTTCATCCATTTTGCCCTGCTTTGAAAATTTGGCATCTTCATCTCACGAGCGAGATATTTTATTTAAACAGAGCATGACAGCATAATGCATTATGGTGACGGCAGACTGCAAAGCTGACATCTGTGACAGCTGGGAAGAGTAAACGGGAACCTACAAGTGTAGGACCAAAATGGTGGGAATGGCAGCTATGGGTGTCAACTGCCACTCATCACCCTTTTGTTTAAAGGAAAAAAAGAAGTAATGGAAAAACTAGACTGCAACAAGTATCCTCCTCTGAGCTAAATAACCATTTGAAACTAATACCTTGATCATAGCTATTTCATAAACTTCTAATGGATTAATCTGGATATTCTTTCTTCTAGTCTCCTCAATCCCCTCTCCTCCTCCATGCCATCTCCTTCCAAGATAACCAGCTACAACAAGCGAATCCATCATTCCTTAAAAGATCTCTGTGTACAAAATAGATTATTATTAATCTATATTATTACTTTTTTTTGGTTACATATTACACCATCTACTTATATTCAAGTGACAAATTCCAGAGAACACGATGGCGTTTAAGAAATGGTGTCACATAGATCTATCACTCTGCCCTGTGCCCAGTCAGGATTTTGTAGACTAATGCTGCAAGAGTGATGATTCCTCTGAAGGAACAGTAATTTATATTTCAGATTAATGGTATCTGAAAACATTCAGCATTTCACAGAATTCTTCTAGTTTCCCTTCACGTCAGACACCTATTTTCATCCTCTTACCTCCAACTTTGGAATTGTAGGCTACTCCAACTCCACATTTCCTATTGTTGGCTTGCATTGCAATTTCTCCTGCACACCGTGTTCCATGCCTGAACAAACACAGTAAGAATAAATGATGTCTCATAACCTACACAATTCTGAGTAATGTACACAAAGACTCATAAGTGACTTTCTGGATTTGGTGGATGTCCTGAACTGAATGTAATGCAGCTGCTGAATAATTCTGAGTTGTATCTACGTGACACAAAAATACTTGTTTCCCTTAGGCTTCAGTCAATGTAATGTTACCTATTTAGTGATCAAATGATCATCAAGATGAGATGGTAAATAGCTAATCCAAGACACACTGAGGTCCATAAAACTATCCGTTACCTGTATTTTAGCAGAGTGCCTCTGTATTTTACAGAGTAGTGTAAAATTACAAGGCTAATAAGCTACTAAACTTCTTCAGAAAGAAATGCAAACAAGTCTTTTCCTAATCACACATTCAGATATTCTTTTTTTTTTTTTTTAAAAAAAAAAAAGATTGCCTTTATTAGGATCTCAGAAAGTTAGCCTTTAAAGTGTCTTCATCATTGCTAATTTTTTCTTGTAACTAGCTACTTCCTATGCTTTTTTTTTTTTTTTTTTTTTTTTTTTTGCCACGGGTGATTCTTTACTCTTCAATAAAGAAAACCTTCAAGTAACTGTAATTGTAGAAGAGTTGTATTATTTAATACTATGGATTGTTATTCAATGAAGTGTTCTAATGCTTCTGGGCTGAATTCCATTTACTTATTAATATAGATTAGAAATAATACAGGTAAATTTAAGAGATAATGTCATCAGAACAAGAGGGTAATGGACTCTTGCTGTAGTAAAGTAGAAATGTCATTTTTCAAATGTCTTATTCATGGGATATTTATCTGTTGATTGACCGTTGTGTTTTTTTTTTCCCTCACACACTGATTTATGTTATGAATGCTGCCATATGGTTTGATAGACAATGGGGAACCAGTGCATCAGTATCTTCCTCTATAATTATTGAGTAGTGACATCCTAATTGGTTTAAGAAACTGGCTTCTGTGCACCAGCTTTTGAAGAGGTCCTCTCTCTTCTCTTCTGCCAGACAAAATCCCTCACTGAACTACATGAATACTCCCACCAGGTGTGACAGATCCATCCTGATGTTCCACTGGCAGCTCTAGAGAGGGCACTGGGGAAAATCCCCCACTCCTTCCAAGACACGCAAGCCCACTAAGCAAGCTGGCTGGTTGTCCGCGTTCGAGCCTTTTGAAACTTCCCGTGTTTCCACTTTGAAGATGTCCAGGCCAAATCTGGTCTATATCATGTTTCCAGACACCTTTTTCCTCAGAAGAGACAGAAAGATTTTCCAGAAAGGGAATGGAACCTCCTCCAGCGTCACAGCCATATCAGAGGAGGAGGTCAGAAGCATTGCTTCACCTGTGCTTATCTGTACCGAGCTAGAAAACATTTGTCCAAAATATTGTATTGTTCCAGAAGGTACTGCCAAAACCAGAATACAGTGTCCTTAAACACAAGAGCTGGTCTAAAGGGGTGGTTTTTTGTTTTGTTTGTTTGTTTGTTTTGTTTTGGGTAGGTTGGTAGGTTTCTCTAAGAAACAGGCTGTTTCAGAGCCCTTCACAGCAGATGCTTTCTTTTAAAATTCCCAGGGCAAAGCAGAGAACTTACAATTTGCTTAGGTAGGTATTGTTCTACAAATGCATGTGGTGACATGAACAGATCGTTCCGTTCAGCTTGCAGAAACGTGTCAGACTTTACACATACTAAGATATGGAGAAACTCAAGACGTCAAAATTTAATTTCCCTAATATCCAGTGTCTGTGAAAGTGTTCCTGCCAATAAAAACACAGGAGATTCTGCCTGAACATTGGGAAACACTTTTTTTTTTTTTTTTTTTTTTTTTTTTTACTGGGAGGCTTACCTGAACACTGGTGCAGGCTGTCCAGAGAGGCTGTGGAGTCTCCTCCTTGGAGATATTCAAAAACCCTCTGGACATGGTCCTGTGCACCCTGCTCTGGGTGGCCCTGCTTGAGCAAGGGGTTGGGCCACAAGAGCACCTGAGGTCCCTTCCAACCTCAACCTTTCTGTGGTTTTGTGACACAGATTTTTCCTTTCTTACATAATTACCACAGGGGATGTGGATATTCCTCATTTGCATGTCATGACACATGAAGTAATACAGTACTATTTTACTCTCTTCACACAACTGGGAGGCTACTCACTTGTTTTCGTTTGTTGGGTCGTATCTAGGAAAGGGATCGTGATCGTTGTCATTGAAATCATAACTCGCCTTTGGGTCCTACATTTAAAAGAACAGAAATAATTGGGACAACTAGGAAATGCATTTTTAAATGTGCAACAAAATGGGTTCTAGAGTCGGAATTTATTGATTTGGTGTGCCTCGTGTTGACAGCAACCCAGTGCATAGAATTTGACAGGCATTAACAATTCCATGATTTTTTCACGGAGCTTTAATAATTCAGCATTAAACCACGGTGTACAAACATGCCTGGGAACTAAATCCCCTGAGATTAAAATAAATAAATAAATAAGTTATCTTTGCTAAGTAACATTCAACTTCCATAGACCAGGCTCCAAATCAAATTAGGTCTGAGGCAAATGTTTCAGTTTCTGCAATGTAGGAGAGCTGCCTTATGGAACAGACTGTGTGTCTGTGTGTGAAACTTACAAATGATTAATTTATTCCCCAGCAGTCTAGTGCAGGAACTTACATAGTTAGTGTAGATGTCAGTGTGATTCCACTCCAAGCCATCATCTAACACTGTGATGACAACACCCTTGCCCGTAATCCCTTTTTGCCATACAGGAATAACATGGAGATCCAGTTTGGGAAGGGATGGAGTTATCCTTGTATCTTGCTGAGGGACAGAAAGGATTACAAACGTGTCAGTATTTTGTATCCTTTTATACCATGCAGACCCAAAGTCACATTTTAGAAATGCTCTACATCATCCCAGCCTGAATTAGTGTATTTCTCCCAGACTTTGCAAACATATAACAAAAATGAATTTGTTCAAATAGTTGTGCACTGAAAGATTTCCCCCAGCCCCTTGAAGCTTCCAGAAAACCACCTCTGAATATCTTTGATTTATTAGAGCCAGGCAACAGAAATAAATACAAGAGGGGTAGGAACATACCAATGAACCTTGCAACGTTGAGTTAATTACCTGACCTCCTAATGCCTGCTGTTTTCACCTTTTGAGGAGCCAAGACGGTAAGTAGCCCACAGTACAGTAGGCTGTGTTTTCTCCAAACTTGTTTTCTCCTTTGACGTTCAAGTTAGCCAGAACAGAATAATTAATGGCTAAAACAATTAAGGTAGCTGTTTGGCTAGGAACAACTGTGCTGAATCACAACTTTCTGTGTGCTACCCTCATTACTTTTCCTGCGGCAAATCAACTGGAAGTATGAGTCATTTATAGCCTTCTCTTCCACAGCAAGTTCTTTGAAAAGTAACTTCTAAGTGGGTCGTTTTTCCTCTCTAATATTAAATATGCAGCACATACATCTAATTTAGAACCCTTGCTTGCTACCCCATAAAAACAGAGATATAAACCCCAGCATTTTGTTTGTGTTTCTCAGTGCATAATTACATTATTTGAGCGCAGGTTTTTCAATTATTGGTTTCCAAAAGAACGTCGGACGGCGTATGAGGATTAGACACAGAAGTCTGTTATAGGAATAGCATTAATTTCACTTTTTGCTTTCTTTTCTGACTGCTGCAGATCAGGAAGGATTTGAAGTTTCCAGTTTTGTTTTCTAGATTCCATTACATTTTTTTGGGGGGGTGATTTGTGAAGAAACACTGAACAAAAGTTATAAACTGTTGACATTGAATCAGATAATAGGTTATTTAGTACAAGGCAACGATAACATTTTGGAAGAAACTACCTAAGACACATATAAGCAATTAAATATATATATATGTAATCAACGTGCACTGGAAACAAGAGTAAGCATCATGTTTTCTGTTTCTCATGTGTGTAAACTGGAGGCTAAAGGAGTGAAAAATCACGGAAAGGCAGAAGGAGGAACAGTGCCTTCTGGAGAACATGGCATTGCTTTTTCCACACACACACACACACAAAAAACAACCAACCAAAAAAAAAAAAAAAAAACCAAACCAAAACAAAAAACACCTTTTTTTTGAACTGCGTGTTTATGAATTTGTCCAAAGCAGAGACCTTAGAAATTTTGTGCTTCCTACTGAAAGCAGGCAGACAAATAAATACACACACAGCTTCAAAGAAATGTTAAATTCTCAAAGATAACTATTTTTACGTCAATAAATAATCTGTAGGAATTTTTGTGGAAATATTTTATGCTATGTGTTTTGCAATTTACTTTTTCTAGCTAAAAGGACAGAGAAGCAAAAGCGTTGTACAAACAGCCTACAGTTTGGTCTGCTTTCCCTAAGCTGAACTGAAGAAAAGGAAGTTTCTCTAGCCACCAGGATCGTGTTTTTATTGATCCGTTTTTTCTTGTTATACCATTTTTAATCCCACTCCTCTTCTGAGGGAAATCCATGACATCCAGGCTGAAGGTAAACCTAGGTGAAATGTAGGTGATGACCTGTACTTTCTGACTTGTCGTATTCAGACAAAAACTAGAGAGGTCAGGAAACCTCTTTTCCTTGAGGTTTTCAGCATGTGAGCTGTAAAGAATCTCTTCTACTTGCACCCTGGACCGAGAGGCCAAAGGTGACTGCCATATGTGCGCATATGCTTTGGTGTTCTGCTGGAGTATGCACTCCACCCTACCAATTTTAATGAAGAAACGCACGGCCAGCTTCAGAGATGTTAAAGGAGTTCTTACATATTGACAAAAAATATTTTAAAGTTGTAATACAGGTAGGTATTATCTCTTGTACCATGTTCTAATATCACCCCCCAGCCCGAGCAGCAGCCTAGATAGGCTTTTGGAAGCTCTACACATCACAAAAGACAGGCGGTTGCCTGGAAATATTATGCACAGAGATTTTTATAACCTATGCTAGTGAGAGGGGCTCTTCATTTTTTCCCTCCAGTGCAATCGCTGTGATACTAGCAGAACAGCACGGCTGATACTGCAAGCAAAATTCATCATCCCTGGTCCCACAGTGAGACAAATTCTTACCAGATACCACTGCTGATTCCACATAGGGTCGTTGAAGAGATTCTCTGCTGAGTCTCTCATGGTGGCACGCTTGGTTCGCTTTTTCTCGTATTGCTGCTCTGCCCATGACACCTACAATTATTTGCAAAAAAAATATGTAAGCCAGGATACATTGGGACTCCATTAGCCTAGAGGACAAGGGTTTTCCTCAGCCCAGCTAGACTTTCATGCCTAGGGCTAGACGAGCAACGTTTGATGCGGAGAGGAGGATTATTCATTCTGCACTACGGTGTGCTTTAGGACAGAGGACTCAGAGAAATCACTATGCCATACAATTAATTCATGTGAAGTACAAGTTAACAGCGGACATCCTGTGAATGCCACACAATGCAGACTTCTGTATCAAAGGTGTAGTATGGTTAGAAGGTTATTTCCGTAGTGATGTCTGCTGAAACAAACAGAACTACATTTTGCTTCTTTTTCATACCTTCTTTTTAATGCCTATTGATTAATACCTGGAGTTACAAGAAAAGAAGAAAGATTATCTCCGGCTTTATCTCTGACTAGCAGTCATAATGATGATGTTACTCATAGCCCAGCTGGACCTTCAAGTCTCCTTCCCACCGGTGTTTTGCAGTGTGATCTGTTAGTAAACCAGGAATATTGGACTAAATTCCTCACTGGCATAGTTCCACTGGAGGCTACTGAGAGCCCAAATGCTTCAGTGCGTTTTGCTAATGCATCTGTACGCTGAATTGCCTGGCATTTGCGCGCAAACAGAGCCTTCCCTAAGTGACAGGGTTATGTTTTAACAATATTTCCCACCCTCGGTCCTTTGAAAGCTTTATTAAACCCACTTCAAATCCAGTCCTGACCCTGCTGTGTGACACCCATCTGTGCTGTGTGTTCCTCTTGGAAATGGGAAAAAAACAACAGTACTGCAGGCACCTGGGCAGTCACTCTGACGCAGACCAAGGCGCTGCTTTTCATCCCAATTTCCAAACTGGCAGAGAAAGCTCAGATTCAGGAGGTTGCCAAGGTCCTGCTTTAAGGACATTTTAGGAATCCATTTAAGAATGGGATTTAAACCTTTTGCTTTATGCATCTGAACAGACTTTAGTCCTTTTCCCCGCTGTCGTTTGATGACCTTATGGTCCTTATCACCATATATGAAACCATCATAAGAGTGAGTTAGAAATTATTATAATAAGTAAATGTACTGACTTGATTGAAATACATCTTTTCTAAGGAGAACTTAACAAAAATTCACTGCAAGAACATTAACCCTTAAAGATGGAAGCTGCAGCAAGCACATATACCAAAAGCTATTGCAGCTCGCTTTGCTACGTATTTAGTACTGAAACCCCTACAAAGCACAATTAGTCTCAGGTGACGAATATACCCATGAAGTATGAGTATTTTATACTGCACTACTGATATCCGAGGCCGTATATACTTCTGCACAGGTTACAGCAATTACCGTGAATTCTCCTCCCTGCCCACAGCAAAGCTTGGCCTCTGCATCACCCAGTGGTAATTAAGAACTGACAGTTTCCACGCTTGTTGTTTTCTGATGCGGACAACTGCTCTGAGGGAAATGAGCTGAAACTACCAAGCACATATGTCAGACAAACAAGCCAAATGCTTGTCACTCAGCAGCTGGGTAAGGCTCACGCTATCCCTCTACAGCAAAAGCCGAAGGCCCTATGCCAGACCTATAAAGCGCTGGAAATGATTTTGATTCGGGTCCCCTGCAAGCAAGTGGACTTGGAAGCTAGTGCAACTACTGGAAGACGCTGGGGAGCCAGATATTTGCATCCTTTCAAAACATTCACAGGCGTGACCCATTTTACTACAAACACTTGGACAGCCACAAGAAGGAGATAAATATCCAGAGTAGAGCCAAGTTTTGCCCCAGCTTTCATGGCTAACGTGTTGTAAAATTCATCAAGGCAATACAGAAACCAAGGCAGGATCCTCTTCTCTCTCCTTTTTCATAAGAATTAATTTAAACCCTTTTAAATAGGCTGTTGCTTAACAGAATTAGCTCTTCGGAGTAAAGGTCCATGCATAACCACACAGCATTACATGATTGCCTCGTGTTTATATACTTACCTAATGACATAATTACACTTCGTTCATTCACATAGTTAATTTGCATACTAGAGGGTAAATAAAAGGGAAATTGGAGCAGATTTAGCAAATCACCTGCAGCACTGTGAAGCTGGTTTGGGGGTCTAAGTACATGAGTATGCAGTAATGCTTAGTGGTAATGCACGCAGTGCGATGACTTCCACTCTGCTCGTGACGCAAGAATTCGGTATATTAAAACAGACATTTGATGTATTAAGTACAAAAAAAGAATCACAGAATATCCCAGGTTGGAAGGGACCCACACGGATCAGAGTCCAGCTCCTGGGTCTACACAGGACCACCCAAAACCCAGACCACCCAAAAACCAGACCACGTCCCCGGGCAGCCTGTCCCAGTGCCCGACCACCTCCGAACCTTTCCCTAACCCCATCCTGACCCTCCCCTGTCCCAGCTCCATGCCGTCCCCTCGGGTCCCATCGCTGTCCCCAGAGAGGGAGGGAGAGAAAAGCGAGGAACTGCAGCCAGATCTCTGTTCCTGAACGACGTGGTGGTGGTTTTTACACTAAAGCTGTGTCTTTGGGCATCCCCAGTTTGGAAAGATTTCACCCCGGAAGATTTAGAAAGATTTCACCCAGAAGACTTCAACTGCTAATCTGATGCTTGCAAGGAGACGGACGGGAATGGACAGTTTTGAAACAGAACATGCCAAACATATACGCTGTCTCACCCCCTCCTTTAATTCTTCATAAAATGTTTCCTCCTAACTGACGTTTGCATCCAAAAACTTCACTCAGATAACCAATTACTTCTTCTCGAGTGATTCATCCTTACATGACAAAACGCTGGTTTTCACAATGAAGTTACTTGACGTTTTGGACTGCTGCTGCAATAATGCTGATTTGAAATTCAAATGTCATCATTCTGATGTGTGTCAGATGCTGTTTCTAAGAGGGGCTGACAGCATTCTGCTCTGTTCCTTAAATTTGCCGCCCACCACATTTCCTCAGCATGTTTACAAATAGGGATGCTTCTCTCTTAAGTAAAGTCAAATAAATGGAGAGTCTGCCTCGCTACAGGATCGCGCCTTAGGCTGTATAACCCATGGCTCTGAACGGTGCCCGTCCCTGGTTTCGGGGAGGTCCCAGTGTACCAAAAGACTGCAAGTCTAGGTCTTGTGTCGAATCCCTAAAGCGGAGGTCTTCGCTTTCCATAGAAAAAGTAAATCTAGCAAAACCTCAGTCTTTTTTTTTGGAGGGGTAATATTGAATCACTTTAAATGGAACCTAATTTCCATGGCAATCGCATACACATGGCCTGATAAAACTTATTGGATCTGTGGATTTTTGCCTTGAATCGAGCTCTGTTGTCCGTCATTCATGTTTTCACCAGCAACACATTGACATCTGAAATTCCGAACCTCTGCAGTGCTGCATATTTTAAACCTTAATTTGGAGAGCACTTGCAAGAAATATGGTAAGAGAGGGTCAGAGTCTGCCTGCTAATGATGGAATAATAAAGTATTATTCGACACAAGTATGGATGGCTGAATACATTAGACTTGCAAAACGAGCAAAGTCTGCCTGTGACCTCGTTAGGAGGCTGGCAATCAATAAGCAGTCAGAATAAACAGAGGGCATAAAAAAAAAAATGATAATGTAGCACTCACCCGCTCATCATCAGAAAGTCTTTTAGTGATATGAATGGCACTTCTTCGAGATCGTCTTGGATGGCTTTTATGTCTGAATAGGTAGTGATTTTTGAGTGATCCAATCTGTAAGACAGAGGCGTGCTGTAAGTATGGAGAGGTATCTCCCTACCGCAAACAAATATCAACAGACACAACCGGACGGAATGTTTTCTGCTTGAAAGAAAAGAGCAAGAAACCACGTTTAAATACGTCAATCTGAACTGGAACACTCTTCAAGCCAGAAGTGCTTGTCACAGCCTGCGTGCTGCCGGAAGGGTTTTGGGGAATAATTTCATTTAACCTCATGAAGTTGCACTCATTACTACGGCAGTACTCAGCAAAGTAGCGCTACTCCTATCGTAGCGACCGAAGCAACCTGAGGTGCCCTGGCAGAGCCACGTCCTGCAGGGAGGTCAGGTTATGCATTTGGCCGAATTCCCCGATTTTCGCCCCTTAGCTGTGCCCGGGGGGCTTTGTGCCTCGGGGACCGCAGGAGGGGTCGCGGCGCTTGGAGCCGGCACCCCGCGGGCATTTTGGCTGGCAGCGCGCAGGGGCCGGGCCAGCCCCGGTGCCCTTCGCTCCGCGGGGACTGCTTGGGGTCGGCACCGGGGAACCCGAGGGCTTGGGGAGCCCGGACCGGGGGTCTCTCCCGGAGGGGTGAGCCCCGCGAGGGGCCACGAGTGGGCGAGGAGGGGGCGAGGATGGGGTGAGAAGGGGAGGTTGGGGAGGTTGGGAGGGGGGCGCCGGCGCCCCCCGCCCCGCTCGCAGCCGGCCCCGGGACGCCGCGGTGGGAACGGAGGCTGCCTGCGGACCCCCGCCCGGCGCCGGGACGGAGCCGCCACCTCTACGCGGTTACTCATCCCTGACAACGCTGACGTCACGGCATCCCAAAAAAATATATAAGCGACGGGGGGGTGCGGGGGGGCAGTGTGGGGGGCAAGGAGCCCCGAGCCCGGAGCCCCTCGTGCTGGGGTGGGGAGGGGGGAGCCGCCCGCAGCCCCGCTCCGTGCGCGGGGCGGGGGTCTTCGGCGGGGTAACTCCCCGAAATGGGGTACAGGGGGTGTGTGTAGGGGGTAAAGGGGTACGGGGGTGCGTACGGAGTAAAAGGGTGCGTGTGTGTGTGTATGGGGTTAGGGGGTGTGTATGGGGTAAAAGGCGGCGTGTGTGTTTGTATGGGGTTAGGGGGTGTGTGGGGGGTAAAGGGGTGCGAGCGTGTGATTATGGGGTAAAAGGGGTGTGTTGGGGGTAAAGGGGTGCGCGTACGGGGTAAAGGGGTGCGCGTGCATGCCAAGGGATAAGTGCGCATGGGGTGCGCGCCCCGCGCCCGCTCCGCCGCCCGTACCTGCCCCACGAGGTCGTAGCCCAGCTCCTCGGCGATGTCCCTGGCGGCGTCGGGGCCCGCCGGGACCTCGGCCGCCCACTCGTTGAGGAATTGCCGCCCGGCGCCGCCGCCGCGGGGCAAGCAGCAGGCGGCCAGCAGCGCCAGGGCCGCGCAGCGCCCGCACCAGCGGAGCCCGTCCATGGCCGCAGCGGGCCGGCGTTGCTAGGCGAGCTCGGAGGGGCGGCGGGGCTCGGATCGGCTCGGATCGGCACGGCTTGGCACGGCTTGGCACGGCACGGCTCGGCTCGGCACGGCTCGGCGCTGCGCGGCTGCCCGGCTCCGCGCGGCCGCCCAGACCCCTTCGGTCTCCGGAATGGAAATGAGCGTTTTGCACGTCAAAACGACGACAGACATCCTGACGTCAAAGTCTACCTGGCCCCCGGGCCGGGAGGGTGCTTCCCCCGGGGGGCGGACGGGGGGGCGGGCGGCTCCGTCGGGGCTCCCGCCCCCTCCCGCGGAGGGAGGCGACGGGCGCGGGGCCGCTGCCGGTGTCCCCCTCCCTCCCCGGCTCGTCCCCGGGGCGGTGGGAGCGGAGGTGGCGCCGTCCCCCGTCGGCGACACCCCTCCGCCGGGCCCTCGGGTGCCGCTGGGAGGAGCCGCGGCGTCGGTGCGAGCTGGGAGGATGAAACATGTCTCGTCCCTTTCCAATTAACTAATTAGCCGGACCCACCGCGCGGTAACGCCTGATGAAGGCGCACCGTCGCCCGACACCCCCAGCCGGGCGCTGCTGCCCAGACGCAGCGGGTGCCCTCACCCCGAAATGCTATCGCTCGGGAATAATCGTTAACCACGCTTCTTGTCGCACCCGGAGGTCTTCGTGTTGCAGTTTCTCAGCAAATCCCGGGCTTTGCTCAATACTCGTTTAATTCTGTAATTTCATTTTCCGTGGGTGACTGCCCAGCTCCTTCTGTTTTATTTAGCTTTCCTACCGCCCTCTCGTTGTCTTTTCTCTCCTCGCGTCAGGAAAGTTCTCTAAAGATTTCCTAGTATTCCCTGAACGTTCTTGCTTCTACCCCTGAAACCGAACCTTTTAGCAGTTTCAGGTTATAGTTAACTCTGTTTAAATGCTTCCTTATTGCAGCTTTTAAACTGGACGTCTTAAACGTCGGCGTTTTGCTCTCTCTTCATTACAGTGTGGCCAACATGCCTGCCTCGTCTTCATTAGCTTTTAAAACAGGAAGATGGTGGAAAACATAAATGCAAAACAATGAGGAGTGGAAAATACAATTGTAGAAAGCCAGCATTTGAGGAAATAGATGAAAACTCAGCCTTGGAAATCGTTGTACCAGGACAGGCACAGGTCTGAGAGCCCCGTGGGGACTCCTGTGTTCCCACAGGAATCAGGGGGTTGTTACCATTGCAGCTCAAGTACTGGGCATGACATTTGCAGGGGCTCAAAAGAACAAGAGTTGGAATGGATCAAGGGAGGGGGGGAGAAGGATGAGTGTCTTAGGTATACCAGAAGCGCCTGTTGTATTTTGATAAATATCAGTATACGACCCAGCTTATCAATAAAATGACACTGCAACACGATCCTGATATTCACCAATGTTCACTTTCAGAGACATGGTGAGGGCACTCCAGGGTCTGACAAAGTCAAGCCAGGGGCTAGGATGCGTTTTCTGTTCAGTTTAATGTATTGTATTCGATGCATGATTTCCTCAGTGTTTACTGCCAAAAATGTATTTTCTTCACTTTCCTGGAGAGATGCCTTAAAGATCCCTCTGTTCCATTTTTAGCACTGCGTTTCTGAGGCTTCCTTTCAATGTGGTTGTTTTGGCAAACAGTTTCTGGGTCCATGCACATACATGTGTAGTGACAGTTTATATGCCCAAGTCTTAAGAGGTGTGCAGAACATTTACATCCCTAGGACTGCCTTGCAGATCTCCATTCTCTTTTCTAAAGTCTTAGTTTATTCCAAATGTGTTTATTTATGGGGATAACATTTTGTTCAGGACTTAAGTTAGATGGCCTCTGTACAAGGTCCTGAGCTCTGATAGAAAATGATCTATGCGATATGCAGACTTGGATATCCTGCCCATTAATGAAGGATGCTGTCCAACCCCCTGCATTCCCGTCTAATAATAGCACAATGGAAAAGAACAGCTTGCTCAGCAGCATCAGGTGGAGTCAATGATAATTGTTTCATGGTCCATAAGCACTTCACATTTGTTGTTTATCAGTGAAAGATTTACTTCGTGCACCTAATGGTATTCTGCCTATGTGTAAGCTCAGAAACAAACACAAGACCAACTATAAAAAGATGCTTTCTACTGTATAACTGCAGTTTAGCGTGGTATTCAACACCAACTTGCTCCTAAGTAGGGGAAATAGGTTCTGAGAAAGATTCATTTTCTTCTTGTGGAGAAACGTTGGTAAGGAAATGTTTGGGTTTGTTTTTAGTGTGTGATAATCGAGTGGGAATCGTTAAATTTCCCAACTGGAAGTGTCTTGTTATGGCCCAAGTGCCAAGCGTTCGCCTGGGCAAAAATGCAATGTCTGTATTGTGCGAGCCCATAAAGAGTTGTACCTATTAGTTGGAGGACAAGCCATAAATCCCCCCAGTCCTGATTTTCATATAACATGAGTGTAAATCAGCAGTTATATATATAAATATATATATTTTTTTTTTTAATTATATGACAACAGTGTAAATTAACTCAAAATCCGGACCCAAGGGCAAGTGTTCTGAAGTCTTGAATTGCTTCAGCAATTATAAATACAAATCTTCATCTGTTTATGTTCCGGATTCCTCCCCTTCAGCAGACCTGCCTCACAGGGATATCGTGAGGAACTTTTGTACCTTCCTCCAGGATATTTGGAGAAGGTGTTTTTGGAAGTGTCCTCATACACCCCACATGAAAAGTTAGCCCCGTTATAGCCACAGACACCATTCCAGCTCTCTCGTACCTGGGCACTTAACTCTTTGTTAGTTTTTCTTCCTCCTTGTCAAGATGTTTGCATAGGTTTTAAGCTGTAGCTGTGGTTTTTTTGTACTCAGATTTCTGATCCTTCAAACATACGTGCACAAAAAAGGGAGACCATCTCTGAATGGCAACGAGTATCCAAAGAAATATATTTATTAT
The DNA here is from genome assembly GCF_011077185.1 of Oxyura jamaicensis. Classification (NCBI taxonomy): domain Eukaryota; kingdom Metazoa; phylum Chordata; class Aves; order Anseriformes; family Anatidae; genus Oxyura; species Oxyura jamaicensis. The sequence continues at coordinate 81,830,952 of NC_048926.1, read as the reverse complement.
GAGGTAGGAAGCACCGGCATGAGGCCCTGGAACTCAAGAAGTGAGAAATCTGCCAATGACATGAAAGCACCCCAGGAAACTTTAAAGAGATAAAGACGTAGCCTCCGTTTTCGTGCACCTTGTAGAAGAGGAGCAACTTGTCTTTCTTGGTGAGACAAATAATTAAATAGCAAAGATAAAAAGGAACAGACCATAATGAAAACTAAAGGTGGGTAAAAAACCTTTAGTTTTCTATTTTTTCTGCAGAAAAAAATAATTACCATGAAGCTTCAGGGGAACTGCATCATTTTATCACTTTATATTTCCAACGAATACTTTTGATGACGAATGGTATTATGCAATCACTTTACATTTTGAACCGGTTACATGAGAAAGCCAGAAAGCAAAGTCCTTTCTGGTGTCACTTCACAAAGCTGACCCGTTTGATTTTGCAGGGTGAAGCTAAGAACCACGACAGGCTGGGAGCCACCCAGCTGGAGGGCAGCCTGGCAGAAAATGACCCGGGTTCCTGGTGGACACCAAGCTGAACACGAGCCAGCAACGTGCAGCACAGAAGGCTGATGGTGTGCTGGGCTCCCATAGGCAATGAAATTGCTGGCAGATCAAGGGAGGCTGTCCTGTTCCTCTGCTCCGTGCAGGAGAGGCTGCACCGCAAGTGCTGGGACTTGTTCTGGTCTCCCCCGTACGTAAGAGACATGGACATACTGGAGAGAGCCCGATGCAGGGCAACCGGGATGCTCAGTGGGCTGGAGCACCTCTTCTGTGAGGAAAGGCTGAGAGAGCTGGGGCTCTACAGCCTGAAGAAAAGAAGGCTCTGGGGCGATCATATTAACGTGTACAAATACCTGAAGGGCAAGAGGACGGAGCCAGGGTCTTCTGAGTGGTGCCCAGGGCCAGGACGAGAGGCAGTGGGCACAAACTGGAGCTCAGGAGGTTCCCCTCCTGGACGTGGTGCTGGGCACCCTGCTGTGGATGGCCCTGCTGGAGCAGGGGTGGGACCAGATAGACCCAGAGGGCATTGCCAACCTCAGCCGTTCCAGTATTCTGGGAGATTTGGGCTACTGATATAATTTTCTTTCAACATTTAAACCTAACTAGGTTAAAATGTTGATAGTTCTTCATGTAAGCCTCCAATGCAGTGAGTTAGACAAGTCACGCTTAAGAAACAGGAGGAACACGTCCCGAAGGTGTTGCTGCTTCTCTGCATTCTGCTGCCGAGGTGAGGATGAAATACAGGGCCACAGCTCGCTACCAGAGAGACCTACAGTGACCAACAGCCCAAACAGCGGCCTGTCCACAGCCAGCCTTGTTCCGAAGGAAATCGTGATGCAAATGCAGCGACACTTGTCTGGGGGGAAGTGGTTAATGCACAAGGATCAAAGGTCATCCCAATTCGAGTTAAAGTGTTTTGGCTGCTCCATGTATTACAAGCTTTCGTCATCTAAGAGTGGCTTTTCAGGCTGGCAGTGAGCAGCTCCAGGGCCAGGCTTGCTGCCAAATTTGCAGAATCCTTCTGACTTTCACCCTGACCGCTGAGGAACTGCTCTGTGATATCACCCATTAGGAACAAAGCCTTCTACCTCCTTCTGTCTCTCATTCAAGTGCATTAACCACGAAGAACAACCCCTTGTAAAATGTGTTCTGCAGAAAGTGGCTGCTGGCGTTTCTGCCTGCATCTCGTTACGAAATCCTGCCTGTTGTTACCGCGGCAAGATCACCAGACCTCGGGGGCTGAGCAGTTCTGCAGAATTAAACCTCGGGCGGTAAAGTATAAAAACAATCCGTCAGGCAAGTGTCCGTATTACTCTATGGAACGTTTGAAAGATCCAGTCTGAGGAGGTTAACTACATCTAGTGGCATTTTGTGTTTAACTCGCTAAGTCAGAGGACCACGTTTGAAAATGACAATTGCTGGAAACACAGTCTGATGGCCGAAGTGGATGTGGTAGCTGGCATAGCTTAATTAGTTAAATACTAAAGAGGGCTGAGCCACTCGCATTCAGTTTGGCTCCAGACCAAAGAATACTCTTGAACCACACTTTTTTTTTTTTTTTTCGGTAACACTATTTCTTTTTCTGCAGGAGCCAATACTACGAAGTAATTGAAGGATAACATAAAAGAAGCCATATGTGTAGGCAATCGCAAAGAATATGGGAAACACCTGTTTTTCCTTCAATTACTGCCTGCAAACTAGTGGGGCATGTTTATTTTTGGGGGGCATTACATTTGCCTGGGTAATAGCGCATGACACATTTTCAGTTTTACTGCAGACGAACACTGAGAACAGCTAATCATATCTGTTCAAATGAAATGCAAACATGCCCTCCCAGCCATACGTGCGGTTAAACAGGGACTAATGACACCGCGCATTACCCGCTGCGTGCACTTATGCAAGCAGGAAGCAGTTGGTGAACAACCGTCCATTTGTAGAAACCTGGCTAATTTTGTTTACTCTGTGTCTCTACCTAATCCAAGCAAAAAGCCTGGAAAATGCACGGGCAGACCTGTAGGAGACACAGAAAAGCCCAGAAAAACAGCAGTAGTGTGAATGTTTGAAAGAGACAAAGAAAGCCCCAAATTATTCTTCTGGCAATAGAAAGAAGCAGTTGCAAGTTCATACCCTGTTAGTGATCCAGATAGCAGAGGTGATCAAAAAAAGGGAAATGTTCTAGGGAAATGTTTTATTAATTTCACCTAAATGGATATAAATCCCTTCATTTTTAAGTTCTGCTTTTGGGGGTGTTATACTTGTAACAACATTTTACTTCCAGTAAGGGGTTAATTGTCCTCACTTGCAAGCTCTGCGATAAATCCCTAAGTGAAGGCCAACACATTCATACGTTGCTGACAAGTTTTAATAAGAGTATAAATAATATTTAGTGTTGATAAAAAACATTGCTGGGAACTCTAAATTATTCTTCTCACTGCACATTTAATTTAAAGGGGCCAATTCTGTAGAAGTCTTGTTTGAAGACTAACTACATTGATTAATTCACTTTAAATGGCTGTTATACAGGGTTCCTCATGTTCCATTTCAAATGTGCTGTAAAAGGGAAAAGACAGGAAAGAACAGGGCACGAAAGCATGAGATAAGAGAACAAATACGTAGGTAAGGTAATTAAAGCACATTCAGAATTTAGAAGCTGTATAGAGAAAAAGCCTATCAGTTTCTTCTCTTTTTTTTTTTTTTTTTTGGTAACTTATTTTGTAAGCTATTTCATAGATGACATTTGAGTAAGTATCACTAAGTGACAACAAGCAATGGTTTTAGGTTAAAAATTCTGAAAAGTTTTCTTGTCTGAGAAAAGGTAGTCTCACGGAAACGAACTATGAGAAACTAACTGAGAAGTTAGAACTTCTTGCCAAAATCAGTCCCAGGCCCACAGCGTACCCACAAAAGGGAAAAGAAGAAAGATATCTTTCAGACACACTTCCTACGACGTTTTGGTGGCAAGTGAGAGCTGCTGTTAGGTGGCCACCCTGTTCCAGAGGGGGAGGGCAGTGCCCATCACCGATCTGCTCACGCCTGTTTGTCATTAACACGGAGCAGGTGAACGCCAAGGGTGTGGAAGCAAGCCACTCTCACCGCTTTCTTCCCACCACATGGCTTTGTCTCCCACCCACCCAGGGCATGATGCCAGTCCTGTTTGTCGTGGCCCCCGACTGCCCTGTGGAGATGCTTTCGGGACGCTTTCAAGGCTACCTGTCTAATAGGGCACATGCTGATTTGTATCAAAGGAGTAAATGCAGCTGGAAAGGTACTGCAGTGAGTTACTGCAGCTGGAAAGGTACTGCAGTGAGTTACTAGAACACCACTCGCAGCTGGAAAAGAGTTTTAGAATGGTCTTTGAGCTGAGGTTCTGCTATGATCAAGCAATGGCATTTCAAAGCACGTTCATCACCCATGAGCAAAGGGACAGTGGGGCCAGCAGGGCATGGGGACGGCCCCAGGAAAAGGGAGGGAAGGCAGCAGCACGCCCGGGGCTGTGCCAGCTCTGGTTGGAATCACACCGAGATGTTTTCTGTGGTCTATTCAATCTCTTTTCTTGTTCTTTATTTCATCCCCCGCAGGAGCCCTGCTAGAGGCACCGGGGGGGCGGCCTCTTGCAGGGCTGGGGAGAGCCTTGGGCACTGCCCGCCCGGGTGCGCTTCCTGGGGCGCCGGGACGAGTGGTGAGGAGTGGAGGCAGAGGGACCTGCTGCTGCCTCCTGCCCCAGCTCTTCACGGGGCTCTTCCTGCTCCCGGGGGTTTGACACTGTCCTGCACGATATCCGTATCTCTAAGTTGGAGATTAGTTGAGCTAGAAGGAAGAACCTCTCTAGTCTGATGGGGGCTGAGGCCCAGGCCCAGGCTGCCCCGAGGAGCTGCGGCTGCCCCGTCCCTGGCAGTGCCCAAGGCCAGGCTGGATGGGGCTGGGGCAGGGATGCGTCTTGAGAAATGAGATGATAGCTTCTGTCAGCTTTTTTTTTTTTTTTAATAAATAAATTATTGCCAAAATATTGTTTGGAAATTTATTTCCTTATTCCCTTCAGTAGTAATTTTATTTTTCCACACCTAACACACATTCTGAAGTTAGCTGGCATCTGTAATTTTCTAATGCCGCCGTCATTCATAATAGAGCCTTGAAGTGACCTGTTCATCCACAGGAATCTGGAGATGAAATTTCAAGCATCTGAAGAACACTGCTTCAGCATACGCTGAGTGCAGAGCAGCTGACATTTCCCTAAAAGTTACTTACAAGCAGCACTAATTATCATACATTTCTGAAATTGCATGAGTGGCATCAAGGCAAATAAAAAAAATTAAGACTATCTGGATAAGAAGTTTTTGTTGGAAATGTCAAATAGAGCTAAGAGCTGTAGAAGCTAAGGTCACAGAAAAAGGGAGCATATAAGCTAAATTCCTTCTGACAGCCTTCCTGGTGCAACAATGCTGAGTATCATAGAAGAGAAGAGGTTTCCAGCTCTAAAAATAAATTCGAATAAGAGCATCATGAGTGCACAGTTCAGCAGCAGCCATGGCTCTTTCCTTGATCTCCCTAAAACTTCAGCTAGAAAGATTCAGGCCACTGCCTTTCATATATTGTTTAAATTGAAAGCCGCAAAACAAGCAGCCAACAAGTGTTTTGACATAAAAATCTTGCCTTAAGGGGTTCTGCTTCTTCACCTTTTTTTTTTTTTTTTTTTTTTTTTTTTTTTTTATCTTCTTTCCTACTTCTGTGTTGTTTTCAAGCTCTTATAAATATAGAAGTGTTGAGTCCTCTCAGAAAGAGCCAGAGTGCAATCTTGATTCTCATCAGTTTCAGATCAAAGGAAAGAGAAAAAGAAGAAACAGGAGAACAGCCTGGAGAGAGCAAAATGGGGAGTTTAAAACGAAAAACAAACAGTGGGATCAAGCACCTCCTTTTGTTAGAGGAGCGCAGCAGATACAAAAGAGGCTGGCAATTACGCAGCTGCCTCAAGAAGGAACCGCAGGAGACCTCTCACCTGGCATTGTCCTAGCTCCACAACACCGAGGCTGGCCATGAGTAGCAAATAACTCCATGGCAGCCCCCGCAGCATAGCCCAGAAAGGAGAAGCGAGCACACCTCAGCGAGGCGAAGCACCACACACCCTACATGAGGCCTACATGATCAAAGACAGAGATGGGACTCAGCCTCTGCAAAACGTTTTTTGTCTTGCCTTCGTTAAAGCTTAGAGACTTGTAAAGGATCCTATACGTTACAATGGAGATGTCCTTAAATAGGATCAAAGCCGAACTGGTGTTTTGGCAAAGCAACCTCTATATTAATAGCCGTTGTATGCAACCAGCCATCTATTTTCTGTGCTTCTGGTGTGCGTCCGTTTATTGAGACACGAGGAAGAAGGAGCTTTAGTGACCTAGGTTACCACGGTCGTCCCAAAGGCTGGACCTCTGACTCGCTCTCCCTTTGCAAAGAGCTGTAGCAGTCAGATATGTTGATAGACTTAGAACTTGTTATCCTGCCTCTTCTGCATGGCTGTGACTGCATAATCAGCAGGGGAAGTTTACGGGGATCCTTGTCCATGTACGTGCACGCAAAGTGCACTTTCACCGAGACACAATTTTACTGGGCATTTAATCCAGGACGTCCAGCCTGGCCCTGGAGCAATACACATCCCCTGGTGCCAGCTGCGTGACGGGGGGACCAGGGCGGATAGAGAGCAAGCCACGCTGCCTGAAACTGCAGCAGCAAGGTCCGCAAGGTCTCCGCCAATTATTTGCCTCAGTCAGAAGTGAATCTCAGGGTAAATGCAACGGAGCGGTGGAGTTTCAGCTGATGACATGTGTTCGCTTTTGTTCAGGACTGGCAAAGGGCACTGTGGAGAACGAGATTTAAAAGCTCTCAGCAATGGTGACCGTCCTTACCGGCTTATACCTCATCCACCTTGTCCTCCTCTTGGAGGGCAGAGGCAGCTTGCTTTAGGAGGAAACGGCAAGGACAGTTTAAGTAAGCTATTTCAGTGCCTGAAAGCTGGCTTAAAATGGATAAGATGAACGCAAACCGCCCTGAATTTTCATTCCATCTCATCGTCTGGGTAGAACCAAGGCCGGTATTTTGGGATGCCCACACGTTGTCCATCGTGCTACATGACCTTTGGCAAGTCACAAGATCTCCCTCGCTCTCCCTGTTCATAAGAATGAAGAGCAATTCTGGATCTTTGCTGTAACGAGTGAGCGGATGAATCATGCTGCGTATTACTGCTGGGTCTTCCAACTTACCATTCCCTAAGGAAATCATGTGGCAGCGTCACAGTACTTACTTAAAATAATTGGAGTTTCTTCTCATGATTTTCTTTGCATCTCTAAAATCAGAACGTGTCTATTTTCTTAGGATTATTTAGATCCATGATTTTTTTTTGCCCTTTTATTTTTTTTTTTTCCCATTTTTTTTTGAAATCTAGTTGGTGACAAACTTGTTTTGAGAATGATGTTGGAATTTCAGGTCTGA
>NC_048926.1:81823448-81823883 GCF_011077185.1 Oxyura jamaicensis | reverse complement strand
TTATTTTATTTTATTTTATTTTATTTTATTTTATTTTATTTTATTTAACCTGTACAACACTGCGAGACTTCTTATCCCCACATCTGCAGGGCAGCTTTCAGGTTTCCTGCTCTTAGTCCCATTTAATTTTTTGCCTAAGTCAAAAGGAGAGGTAGGAAACTCCTGTCAGAAACTGGTATTGACAACTCTCACCACCGCCTTTCTGCCTTTTACCACTGCCGAGAAGGTGTTTGGGCACACAGACAGACAGAGAATGGGACTTGATATCAAACCCTGAAAATCTGGCATTGACATGTGAGTGCTTGGTGAGCATCACAAAGATAAATAAGCTCCCAAGCTGCTTGCCTGTTGTTTTTTGCTTTTATTTATTACTCTGGGAACAGGATGGATTTCTGTAGAAGGAAGCAATCTGGTAAAATTTTAAGTTTTGGGAAG
>NC_048926.1:81796384-81823348 GCF_011077185.1 Oxyura jamaicensis | reverse complement strand
GGGAAGGGAAGGGAAGGGAAGGGAAGGGAAGGGAAGGGAAGGGAAGGGAAGGGGGCACAAATGAGCTCCACAAGTGCCCCAAAAGCTAGAAGGGAAAGTAAGCAGCAGGAGACAACGAGACTGGGGAATTTCAGCAGAGACACCTCCAAGCTGGAAAAGCAGCAGTGCAGAGTCCCACAGAGCTCATTAGAAAAACACCAGGTGGCTGACACCCTGCTCAGCAGCCTGAGTGTCTCTAACACTATACCCTGCTGCTGGGGATAATCAGACACTTTTTCCTTTTAGCTCAGAGAAAGGCGTCAGACCAGAACCCTCTGCTCAGGGAGAAGGCTGAAGGGTTGTCTTCTCTCTCTCGCCCGAATTTTGCTTCAAAATTTTCTCCAAGAGCTCTGAGAGGGGTAGTGGTGAAAGGAACGACGCGGTGACTTTGAATTCAGCATGTACCCACCCCCTCGCGTCTCTGAAGTCAGTTGGGTAGGTGACACACACACTGCGGCAGCGCAAACAAGCATCTGTTTCAGTGGGTGTGTGCTTACTCACTCCGGCACGCTCTTGAATCTAATTGGGAATTTCCAGGCATCGATTGCTCATGCTTCCTCCAAAATAACTTCTAAGTCTAATGTGTATGAGTTAATCACCCTTTTAATCCTGCAAAAGCCGTGCTGTATCTGCTCAATCACGAGATACTTATTTCTACCCTGGGTGTTCAGGATGCTGAGTAGAATGGAATATTTTTGAACTTTCTTTTTTTGTCAAGAGGAGTTTCCAGCTTTCAGAAGTAAAGCTGTTGAGTTTTGTGAAGGCTTGGCACACAGCTTTGCTCCTTTATGGTACCTCCTTCTGGTGCACCACAGCCACACGGGCACCACCCCGGGCACCGGGATGCATTTGACTCTTCTGGATGTGCCATTGGCCGCGCTAGACCGTGCAGTTAGCCATTCTACCATTAATTTTGGCAGGTCATTAAAGACAGGGTCTACAATTCAGAGTGTAGCGCGGAGTTCTGTGGGTAAACATGACCCATGCAGGAGCACACGTTGCTGCTCAGTGCCATCAGATCATCCCATCCCTAACCGCGAGCTGCTGTCACATCCCTTCTCAGCAGGTTTTCTGAGCACGGTGTGAACGTGCCCCTTTGGTTCCTGCTCCTCAGCTGTGCCTGTGCATCATCCGAGAGGGCTGTGGTCTGCCCAGGGCACCACTGCGTACCTGTAAATGGGGAAAAAAAAGGCTTCATTGCTGTGATTTGAGTGGAAGAGAAAGACCCCTAAACGTACCGGCAGACAGCGAAAGGAATCTCTGCATTAAGTTCATCCTACTTCATTCAGAAGTGGTCACTTCGTATTGGAGGCTGTCTTAGTGTTTTCACCACAATAGCACCTTTTATGCAAATAGCGTGATATTTTATGCTTTAAAGTCTAGAAATCTGTTGAAATACAAAATACTAGTCACAAAATCATATCGGAATTTAACTGAAGAAAACTGTTAAATGAAAGGAGTTTAGAAAAAGAGGGAAAAGCGTACACCAATTCAAAGGAGAGCTGGTATGGCTTGCCTTCCGTATTGATTTTGTTTCCTGCTTAGCAACAGGACTTCATGGCAGTTATATAAAAATACAGAGAAACCTCTGGCTGTTGTAAAAATAAATAAATAAAAACTAAAGAGGTAAAAAATGCAAAATTATTTGGGATAACTTCCTCTAGAAAGAACACTAATATTGAACTTAGGTGGAAGTGTTACTAAATAGAAAGATTCAAGTGACAAAATACAAAACCAAAGCAATTGGATCAGTAGGAATCTAAGAGGAAACACATTCTTGAGGTTGAAAAATCTTTGTCTATGGTTTGCTGAAATAAATATTGACAGAGTCCAGTTCAAATACACCACAGACAACAGAAGACAGAAGAAAAAGAAGATGAGGAGATGGGAAATGGGCGATCCATAATGGTCTATTTCAGAGAAGAGGGTTTAGAAAACATTATCTACATTTTCTGGATGAAATGAGTATTTATTTTGGTATCCTGTTTTATCTCCCTTTCTAATGCTACTCTCTTGAGTGTACTCCCCAGAAAACATGGCTTTACCTGTAGATCTACACCATCATCCTGGAAGACACTTAATGATTTCAGCTGTCACTGGAGTTAACTTTAGCTTGTTGGGAGTTAAATACCCTTTGCAAACACGATCAGCCTCTTTTGCTCTGCATGGCTCTCTCTCCTGTCTTGACAAAGCCATCCCATCCCATTCTGCTCTGCTTGTTTTGTTGTGTTTTGTTTTTTTGTATTTTCTTGGGAAAGAGTCTCAAATATTGCTCATCTATGGACTCGTCAGTGGCAGCTAAGGAAATCACGTCTTTTTTAAACAGGAGAAATAAATATCTAAGATTATTTGGCATGAGAAAGATTGTACAGGGAAGATTGTTTTTAAGAAACTGGACAATCACAGAATGGTTTGGACTAAGAGGGACCTTACAGACCCCCCAGTCCCAGGCCCCCATGGAATGGGCAGGGACAACTCCCCCCAGCCCAGGCTGCCCCCAGCCCCATCCAGCCTGGCCTTGGGCACTGCCAGGGATGGGGCAGCCGCAGCTCCTCGGGGCAGCCTGGGCTGTTAGGGTTGTTAGGGTTGTTAGACATTGGAACGGGCTGCCCAGGGAAGTGGTGGAGTCACCATCCCTGGAGGTCTTTAAAAAACGTTTAGATGTAGAGCTTAGGGATATGGTTTAGTGGGGACTGTTAGTGTTAGGTCAGAGGTTGGACTTGATGATCTTGAGGTCTCTTCCAACCTAGAAATTCTGTGATTCTGTGATGATCTTGCTGGGCGCAGATGTGAGACTGGCTGGCCTGTAGTTCCCTGTGTCTTTTGGGGGCTATGCTTCTCCTCTTTCAGATGTTGGCAACGTCACCAGGCTGCCACGGCTTCTCAAATATGATGGGCAGAGGCTTACTAACTACATCTGCACATTCCCTCAGGACCCACGGATGTATCTCTCGATGTCCCATGGATTTGTGCACCTGAAAATTCCTTAGCTGGTCTACAGCCTTACCTTCTCTTCCAGGGGGCAGTTCTTCATTCTCCCAGTCCCTGCCTTTGCCTTCTGGAGCCTGGGCCATGTGGCTAGAGCTCTTGCCAGTGAAGACTGAGGCAAAGAAAATCATTTAGTCATTGGCCACGTCTAAATAGTTAGCGCTTGTCGTCTTCCCCTACTGCTAGATGAGAAGGTGTGAGTGGTCAGATCCTTGAGCCCTTTTTCATTTCCAAGCTTGGTGGACTGCTGTTTGAGAAGAAAGGAAGGAGTGAAGCAACCCGGCCAGTGATGGCAATCATCTGCATCGCACAGAGTCACGGCTGGCTTCTCCCCGTCCCCGGGAATGGTCCAGCTGGGCTGCTGACCCGGCAGAACAGGTGGCTGAAGGACCACTAATTTTTTTGTTGCCTGGATTTTTAAGTATTGTCTCATCTTTCTCGAATTTCACAGCAGCCCTGCGTTCCTCTGTGAACCCTGGAATAGGGTTCCCTCATATAAGAGTAGTCTCGTACGTTGTTCCCAATATGAAGATAAGAGGAAAATAACAACAGTCTACTGCTAACCAAGATGCCAGATTGGTAATATTAATTAATTATTATTATTATTTTTTTTTTTTTTCAGTGAAGCCCTGATTCCACTGAAATCAGTTGCAGGCTTAGAGGAGAAGGTTTTTCTCTGCTGAGTTTTCTGTTCAATTGATACAGCCAGTCTATTTCAAGCAGGCTGCCTTCCCCCACCCCCTGCCCGCCCCAGGTTTTCCTGTAGAGAGAAGCACCAGCCTGTTCTTAGGAAGCAGTATTTCTCTTGATCTCTGTAGTGCCTCTCATCCTAATTGCAGCTATCTTGTTTCAAATGTCTCATTGTCTTCCTAATTAGAAATCAGCCCCAGGGTTTGATTCCTATCCTCCTTGCTCCCTGGCAGGGGCTGGAAGGCTTGCAATCACGGCTTGAATTTTGTTTCCTTTCTCCTGAGCCGGCGGGCTGGTTGGGAGGGCCTGATTAGCACCGGAGATATTCTTTGTGCAAGGCTCCTATCAGCAAACCGAAGGCGCAACCCGCAGACGCCCGCCCGCCAGCATTACAGCTGGCAGGCTGTGGCATAACAGCTTCTCAGTGCTACGGTTCTCTCTGGCTCTCCAATTAAATAAAATAATAATAATAAAAAAATAATAATAAAAAAAAGCAGGAGGAGGAGAAGGGAAGCTTTCCGCATACTAAACACGCTCCATTTCTGGCTACGTAATTTATTTATTTACTTATTTAAAAACAGCAATTTATTTGAAATGTACACGTAAGTGCACAATTTACAGATAACCCCAACTGCCAAGAGAAACAACAACGACAACAACAACAAAAGCAACACAAGGTTCACAATCAGACGTTTCCACCGGTGAGAGCACGATGCTTAGTATTCAGGGCACTACGTCTGAACACACTGAGAAAATTGTATGTGCCAAACTGTTCATGCGTTGCCTGACTGCGAGACTCGCAGCCAGAGAAACAACATAATAAGAAATCTTCAGCCCATTTTCCTGGGTTTGCCTCCAGGAGAGGAGGAGCCCACTGCTTGTTCAGATGCCTGGTGGGCGCCGGCAGCTGGGGACCAGCTCTGGAGCACTTCCAGTCCCGCAGGCATGCGAATAAAAACACTCCTTGAGGCAGCTGCTAAGCAGGTAGGGAAGGGCAGTGATTCCAAGCAGCTCTCACTACACCTAGCCACCAAAACCCTAGCTGAAAAGTGCGTTCACGTTCACGGTCAGAATTTGTACGCGGTTTTTCAGTGTTTTACAAGCTCGTAGGCTTGCTGAGCAGCTACAGGGTGTCTGAGGGTTTGCTGTTGCTGCTCAATGTCCTGCTCAGGTGACCCAAAGCAGAGACTGGGGCTCACGTTGAAGTGGCAAGTCCCTTTAGGCTGAAGTCCACCTCAGCGAGGGGGCACTCCGATTCATCACAGCAGCGAACTGAGCCAGCATCAAAGCAAGCACTGCCTCGCCAGAGACGTGATGGGAAAGGTGTGACTCTACCAGAAGCTCCAAACGGGTTTTTTTATAATGACCCGTACTCTGATAAACTGATGAGGTGGATGGTGAGGGAGAGGTGGTGAGGAAGGCATGAAAGAGGGGAGTAAACACCCCTGGGGAGCACGCAGCGAGGTTTGTATCACAGTGGTCAGTAAATCTGCATCTTAGTTTTGGCTCAGGTGGACCATTTAAGCCATGTCCTGTGCCAGATAACGGGACACGAAGGATGAGAACCTTCTTTCTATGCATACATTCTACATACGCCACGTATCACACATTTATTGAAGCCTGCTTTTGGTGAATTTGCTACCCTGCGGGGAAGTAAGTACTAAAAGCGCAGATCATTAATCCTTAATACTGAGTAGATGCAGCTTGTTAGCTTATGCTTTACCGTGTAATTATAGCTGCTGTAAAGTGTTCTTAGAAATGCTGGGCTGCCATTCTGCACACCCAACCAAGGCGCCTTTGAGAAGACACCCTGGGGTGGCCAGGACCCCCTGGTCTGCAGCGGGGACAGCTCGTCCGCAGAGATTTCCTCTAGAAACCTCCCACGCATCTGTGTCCAGGTGGGTGAAGTTACGTTTCCAGCAAGTCTGACAACTGACACCGGACTTTGGCAATTAATTTGAATTTAAAGGTGGCATTTTCAATATTTCACAGGTAATGTAAGACCATTAATCTGATCTCCCCACATGAAATCCCAGCCAAACCCTTTCGGATCTCCAACCACAGCCTCTTTTTGCTGGGCCCCTGAATTTGGCACCTGGACTTGACTCTTGGTCTTTTCCTACAGACTCATTTGTTCCTGGGCTCATCACACCCACTCTGGGAGCTGACACTGGGCACGTTTCATGCAGGCTACCCTCCCTCAATTTCATCTTCTTAGTTGCTGTATTTAAAGCAATAACTCAGTTTAGAGTTAACAACTTGCTCTGCACAGATATTGATTGAAATCTGGGTCTCAAAAGTCAGTGACAGTCTCATGCAAGAGGTCAAATCCCCCTACCGCAAGGCACAAATCCTCGACCACTTGTGCTATCTGCCCAGAGAAGTGTTCAGACGTGTTTAGAGTGATTGGAACGTAGCAGCCACCCGGCTGAGTGGATTACACCGTCCTTACACCATCAATTAAGGAGCAACCAGACTTGTTATTAGCAGCCAATGTCTTTGCCAAGCTGCCAAAGCGCTCTGCAGAGGATTGGCGGAAGCTTTTTGGGAGAATTAGTTGCTCGTCGGAGTAAGCAGGTGGCTGAAGGTGGCTGAACAGGAGGTGGCTGAACAGGAGTCTCCTTTCTGACAAAGGAGACGATTTTGGGAAGAGAGAACACGCATGTAGAGGATTCGGAGGAGAAAGCGAAGGCTGGCGCGACTGCTAACTCACCCTGTGGACTGGTCAGATCCTAAATGACCTAACCCCACCTGGCGGTAGCTCTGCATTAGTTTGTTTGCTTTGCACCTCCTCATCTGTTCAGGGCATCCTCGCGTTTCAGAACTCGCATCAGAGACGCACGCTCCATAAATTCAGGCTTGTCGGCGGCTGTGATTAACAGGCAGCTCCATGCAGGCTTCCAGAACTTAACAGTGCCTTCTGCTACGGAAAATGGACATACACGGCGCTGCACTTGGTGAACAAGAAATGTGATAGAAACTGGATGAAAATGACCTCTTTTTTTGAGAGACACGGCTGTTTCCCCCGCATTTGTGAAATGAAAACATCAAAGAAAGAAATCCGTCGAATGACTCACGGGCAATCTATTAGCATATTTCCCTATCCCTGCAAGCCATTCTTGCACCGACACCTTCACAAAAGCTACCTACTACAGAATGGTGTCTGTTCTGGCTAGCTTGCTGGTCACCATCGTGATATAATCTCCTTCCAAAGCAATTTAATTAGCACAGTGAAAGAACTGACCTTTCCCAAGATTTTATTTTTTTCCACTCGGCTAAAAATACCCCACTGAATATGTCAACGGTATCCTTGATGCACACAGCACTCTAATATCCCGCTGAAAGGAAAGAGGCATTTTAAAATAATTATTTTATACACAATGAGGAAAAGAAGCTTTAAATTAGGCGAAATTATTTGGCATGCAAAATTATGGAGAATGTCCTAGGTTAATAAAATAAAATAAAATAAAATAAAATAAAATAAAATAAAATAAAATAAAAAGGGCTGTAGATAGCAATACACCATGCTTCTCGTAGAGCATTTTGTAGCAAGATATTAGCGATGGTTATTAAAATGCTTGTTACAAGAGAGTTTTATTTTATTTTTTCCCTAAGAAAAAGCTAATAAAACAAACCAGATTCTCGGATCAAGAGGCACAGAAAATTGAACCAATTTGCCCAAGTCCGTCTCAGAAGCTGTCCATCTTGCCGATTTCGCCCACCGGGATGCACCTGAAATTTGCTTTTTCATCATTTATTAATTCCATCCTTGCCTGGACTGCAAAAGCATCAGCGGCTGCACAGCGTGCTCAGGGTCTTTGCAGAGCAGCTGTAAGCACGCATCTGCTCCTAGCACAGCGCTCGCAGGGGGCAAGGCTCTTAGGAAGGAAGCGAAACGGGCTTGATAGGTACACAGGATGCATTTCTCTCAGGGAGAACACCCCTTCCTCGAGAGGTTAAGAAATGAAAGGTTAGCAGTTATTTAGGGCAATACTCAGTCCTACAGACCTGTGATTTGTTGGCGATCAAGCGCTGCCTCATGACCAGTAAGATTTTCTTGTTGGATTGCAAGACAAATGGAATATTCTGTATTTCTGAGTGCAGTAAAAAATAGCTATCCTCTTCAGTTGCCTCTTTTTTTTTTTTTATTTTATTTTATTTTATTTTTTACTATTACCTTGTGAAAGACAGCAGCAGCTAGATGTTCTGGCCTGGTAAAGATACCTTTAATCTCTCAAAACAGGCAGTAGGAAAATAACTCTGGGCTCAGAAAGGTTGAATCTTCATGGAACCACTAAACGTAATTTATTTATGTTTAAATACGAGTGTTTTTCATACAGGTTTTTCTAAAAAGCAAGGTAGGATTAAAAAAAAAAAAGGGGGGGGGGGGTAGAAAAATACTTTTTTTAACTTGCACTTCAATTTGTTTGAACTGGGCATTATAAGAGAATTGGGTAGTGTTGTTTTTAAGACACAACATCCTGCTTAGAAATTCAGCCAGCAATAGACACTGGATGGGATTCACTTTATGCGTAAAGTTAGCCTGGCTTTTCTCCTCCACCCTGTTTTTCAGACCTCTTAAACATCATTTCTTTCCAAAACAGTGCAGATTAAAGAGGAATTTGAGCTCAAGCGCAGACCAGACCCCATACCTGAAATGCAACGTACGCCTAAACGAGGGTCCTGCTCCTCGCTGTGCCATCCGACGTCCGTCCGTGTGACTGTGACCTGGTGCAGTGCCTCCTCCACGGGTCTCTCACGGCCACGTACAATATGAGACACCGATGACATAAGATCTGTGAATCCCGTAAGCACTTAGCGACTGCAGCACGGAGGGCCGGAGAGGTACCCAGGCGGAATACGGGCGTTGGGAAAACGGCAACATGCCAAGCATAGAGGGACTAAATGTTAGGAAAAGAAAGTGGATCCAAGCTTTCAAGAGGTAATTATAACTTTTGGTAAGAAAAATAAATAAATAAATAAATAAATAAATGTCAGAAGTCTGTGTCATGCCCATGTAAGTTATAGGAGTGAGTCATATTAACTTCACCTCAGCATCATAAAACTAGCATTGAACACAACAGCCTTCTCTTCTGCCTGCAGCAATTTATAATGCCTTTTTTTCCCCTTTAGCATGACACAGGGAATAAAGCAGCACTATCTTGCCTTCATATTGCACTTTCCTGCTTTGGCTCTTGCAGAGCTTTGGAAACCTGTGTACGTGTGAGGCAGAGAAACACACAGCGTTCTTTGCCGAGAGACAATAAAAGCCACTTCGGTGCCTTGGACAGAAGCAAAGCGTGGGTGGACAAGGAGGGTGTCATGTCTGTTGTGTAAGAAAGGCTCTTTCGGGTTTCAGGCCACACGGGAGCAAAGTCATCTGCCCAATTCCACCTGCCCTGTTGGGGCTTCCACTCAGCCTTACAGCACCAAGGAGGAATTTCACAGGTGGGATGCAGACCGCCCGTCCTCCCTGGTCCTGCTGTCAGTAGCCCTCTGTGCAGAAGGTAATGCACTGATCTGCCTTCAAAGCTGCCACAAATTTGGCTGGTAAAACAGCTCAGGCAATCATTTTATTATTATTATTTATGTATTTATTGATTTATTGTTGTTGTTGTTTTTGTTGTTGTTTGTTTGTTTGTTTTTTTGCCACTCAGTTCCCTTTGCCTACTGAAAAATTAAATGTTTATATTTTCCGTACATCCCAGACTGGTAATGTCCTTTAGATTCCTGTGGCTATTTCATCAGGGTTACACAGCGGTACATAACGAGTCCTGGTGAAACTACAGCATTGACCTAGTAGATATAAAACATGAACGATTCATTCATGCCTCGTTCAGCATTTGCATCACGCCAAGATCTCGCAGGGGACAAATCAAATATTTGGCTCTGAGCGTGGCTATCTCTTGATTCAGACGCAGGACAAGCGATGGTAGGCAGGAATAAAATAAATTCTAGTGGGAGGTGTCCCTGCCCATGCCGGGTGGGATGGAGTAGGTGATGGTTAAGGTCCCTCCCAATCCAAACCATTCTACGATTCTATGAAAAGAGAAGCAGAAACAAGAAGGCTTTTAATATGAAATTATGGGGGCTTGTTTGCATAACGAAGACGCATTTAATTTAAACTGTGTGTGCAAAGTCATTTTGAATTTAAACTTCAGCACTTTCCCTGATGACGGGTAGGATCCTGCAGTCCTGAAAGATCTGAGAAAGCATTTCGTAGCAGTAAGTGTCACTGAACAGCCCGAGTGTCCGGGGCAGGGTTGCAACTCAAAATGTAGTTTGTCCCAAAATAGACGTGCATGGTTGATTTAGCAAGGTACATGTGACCTGCATTCATTTCCAAGGCTGCTGCTCAAACTTTTGTTTGAAGACAGAAAGTAATACAAAAGAGTAAATAAAGTAGAGAATATCTACACATCCAGAAAAGAAAGGGTCGTGTAGTAAGGATAAGTCGGTGAAACTGACGTCACGGTGATTAGGTGCTCTTCAGCTACCCTTTGCATTGCCTTTTTTTTTTTTTTTTTTTCCCAGTAAAATCTTGTGTCACACAGCAGAAACTTTCACAGACTGTGGAAGCTCAGATGGCCAAAATCCTCTTAAAGCCACTTTAAACAAAGATCTGTGAGACAGAGCCTTGAGCATGGGGTGGCTGGCTGTCACTGCAGCAGCAGAACATCTCCTGCAGCACGTCCTGACCTGCTGCCATCTGCAGAGCCGGACTTCAAGATGAAAATAAGTAAGTAAATAAATGGATTTCATGTGTGGAAAAAGAAATGAACGCAGCTGGTGTCAGTGAAGGAGCGGATGCACCATCACTGTAGGTTAATGCCAGCTGCAGCTCAGCTCACTCTTTGCCCGGTGGGAAGAAACCAGAGCCTGTATGTTTGGACAGCCGGAGAAAGAGCAGGATAAAAATGGTCTTTTTACACCCATGTGCACAGCCGGTCCCTGGGTGAGCTGTCTTCCTCTAGGCTGGGAGGCAGTGGCGGAGACCTAGGCTCCAAAGGAGCTGTCACGGAAAATGTCACTGCACAAATTCAGAAAAATGTCAGTTCCCCAATCTTTCCTGCAGGATCCCCAGAGCTGTTAGTGTATCCGCTCTCATTTAAGATCAAAAGGTAAGACTAATGCTTGATGTTATTTTAAAACCTTCCTGCAATTAGGCACGTATGATGAATTTACTGTAGGGCACCAAATCAATGGAAAAAAAAATCCAGAAAATGTGAGCATAAACAAAAGTCAATTAAATTCTACCAGAAGAACACAGGAACAGCTGTACCTCACACAGTATTTAATGAGCAATAAATGATTTTAATGTGTGATCACTTTTTCTTTCTTATTTCCATCCATAACATCATGATAAAAGCTCCTGGGAGCTGAAATAAATTAATCTTACTTATTTTTACCACTATTTTACTGCTCGAGCGATGTGTACTGCTTTAAAGTATACAATTTTCTTTAACAGCAAGTGTTCTTGTTTTCTCACAAAGACTTCATCCAACAGCATAAGAAATACTTTTTTTTTCTAACCCACAAGTCTTTTTAAATTACAAATACTTCTGTCTCCTGAATGGATATGAGCACGCTCTCTGTCCAGCACGGATGAAGATTTTAGTTCAAATCTGTAGATTTCACTTGGTTTCCCAAATTAGGTTGTCTAATGCTTGAGCATCTCCTGCAAAGTGTCTAACAGAGCCGTACATCAATTATAAAGGCCGATTGACTCCACGCTGCTCTGAACTGCGTGCGTTTATATAATACAAATTAAACACTAGAAAGAACTCACACCTTCTTGCTGTTCTTCTGTGCCAGAATTGATTTTTTTTTTTTTTTTCTGTTGCTGCGGAGGGAAATGTTTTACTAACCACGAAGCCCCGTGTGCCAAGGGCAGCACTGTTACTCTGCATTTTGCCGCAGAACTGCAGCAGCAGAGCAGCGGATCCTCAGTGCACGCTGCCTCGGCATGGCTTGCCACCTGCTCGAGCCAGGATTTGGCCCACAACTGCGGATGGGATTCATTCTCAGATGATTTAATCAACACCAATAACCTGCTCCCACTGCGACATCAGAGCTGCCTAGTCACTCATCTCTGATTAAGAAACTGTGAGTCACTTTCTGACTCTTCCCTGGCGCTTTTGTCTGCTGAATAATTTGGATTAAATATTTATGAAGAGCTCTGCATAGTCGCAGAGTTATTATAAAGATTAAATACATTGGAAAAAGTGCTAAGCTTAGGAGACTCTTTTGTGGTTATATAACGTCAGAAAAAAAGCATTATTCTCAAATAATAAATTGGTGCAATTCCCCTTATCTAGGGGGACGATCAATAAGTAGTTCATTTAGGTGGCCATAGCATTCCCCGGCTACCCAAAACATAAAAGATCAAGACGTATGTTTTCACACATGATACGTAATAAGGAATGGTTATCTCTGGTAAGCCACAGTTGCATTTGATTTGTCTTCCACCCTCCCCCCCCAAAAACCCACCTGTGAATATTGCTTTCGCATAAGGATTGCTGATGTAGAGATCATGCCCGGTACCGCGCGCACGCACACACAGCCTGGGGACGGGCGGCCAAATGAAACTACTCAGAATACCTGCAGATTTCAAAGTTCAGTGGTGGACTTTTCTACTCTTTTCTGTGTAGCCCTTTTCTATTTCTGAATTATGAATTTTATTTGCCAAGGTATTTTAGAGTATGGAGTTTTTTTTTAACGCCTCTTACAGACTATTCTCCTCTTTGTCATTCTACCTTATTGCTAGGCGTTCAGATGATCTGCTATATTGTGGGTTTCTAGGGTTTTAGGGGAAATGTCTTTCTAATATGTAAGATCAGCTTCCTCTGTCAGCATGGCTACCAGATATACCCTGTACTTCCCTTTTAGGGGAGGGAACAGCTTTCTTCCTAGTAACTTTTTTATTATTTTAGTATGGACTACTGAGACTACTTCTCATGAGGCATAAGTGAAAGAATTCAGAAACTTCTAGGAACACTTTTTTACTTTTTTTTTTTTTTTTTTCCCCATCTATTTAGAACTATTAAAAACAAAAAATAAAACAAACAAACAGACAAACTAACCCTGAGGTCAACTGATTTTTTTACTTTGTACTCTGGAGGAAAAAAAAAAAAAAAATAAAAGAAGAAAAGTGAAGGCGAGTTGTGCTTTTTGTTAAGGTGCTTTTGCTATATGAACACTTGAAATTAAAACCATGTTTTAAAGCATTACTCATTCTTCTCTAGAGTTTAATTTTGCCTCGATACAAGATTTTATTAGAATAAATCTAAATCTCCTCTTTTTCCTGGTGGACTCAAATTCAGTAACACTCAACAAACATAAAGTTCCTTGGTGAGCAGGAAATCAAACAAGTGAATCAATCTCATTATGTACACCCAATAACCGATGCAGAATCTACTTTGTTGTACTAATCATTTTTAACAAAGCATACAAGAGAAGCAGGCATTTTCCCAGAGCAGAATGCTATGAACCCAAATCACACATTTGCAAGATTTAGCAGCCGAATGTAGAGAATTAACGTTCCTTTAACTGCCCTCAGATTATAAGTCTCTATCACCAGGCATAAGCATACTGAGTCATGAGAGGCCATAATCAACATTGGAAGTCCTTTTATTTTTTTATTTTTCCTTTGTTATCATGACTATTCCTTGGCAGCCTTGTGGGACCATCTGAAAGTCTCTGCTACGTGGCCCACCAGGAGGGCTGGCTGCCCTCACAGTAACATATTCGGAGCCGTCACACCCAACCAGCACCCATTTCTACGTGAAATCATTTTTATTTCGTTGAGGACTCGGTTTGTCTTTCATAAACCTGAATTTGTTTCTCTTCTCCCATGATCTGAAAGTAGGTTGGCAGTGGGATTGCAGATGGCTGTGGATCATCCCCAGCTATTGAGTTTTGCTTCTGTTGATGTTTTTTGATCTCGTGTTTTATAACTGGCTCAAAGGCACATGCTTCTTCAGTACGTGGCCTTGACTGGCCAGATTATTCACAGTAGGTTTGCTTACGCTAAAGCAAGAAGAATTGCTGTTCCTTGGGCATGGAGGGCCATGGAAAACCTGTAGAATCCCTGCACTGATGTGTTTTAATTTTCATTGATAAGAATAGAAGTCAAGGTATGTATATGGTTGCCTTCGTTAATATTAACAGCAATGGAGGGTTTACTGGATATCTTACCTTCCCTTTAAATAACACATAGAACAGATTTTTTAATCCCCTGCAACCCCCAGGTAAATCCAGGCAGGAGGACAGTGACACTGCTCTCAGACAAATGTAAAGGACAGTAATGTTTTAGTTTGCTACGCACGTCTCTGGTTTTCCCAGTATTACACCAATGAAAGTCCCATTTGCCCAATGTAGAACATTCATTTCCTCGTGGGTTGCTGCCAGTTATTGGAAAGAACTGATCAATAAAATAAAACTATGGGATTCATGAATGTTAGAAAGTCATGCGTAGTTTACAGAGCATTTTTGATTCCAGCATGCTGGAAATTAGTCTGGTATAAAGCAGCATAGCTACTGTGCACTGCAGATGATAAGACAAAAACTTGAATTACTGCATTTGGTTAAGGTATAGAAAGTATTGTCCTGATATTTTTGAAACAATCAGGAGATACAGACATGGACAAAGATTTATGACTGTGATTATCTTTCTGCTTGCTGACGTAAATTAGCCTTCTGGGAAACCTAAGTTATTTCTCAATATGCTTTTAATGGTCTGAGTCAGAGCTGCAGATGATCTCTCTCCTACAAGGGATTTATAGTAAAAACAAAGGTGAGCGCTTCCATTGCAAAGGACAATAGAAGTGGGAACAGAAATACTTCGTGGGTGTTAACTCATCCTCCAGTGTGTCACAGGTGCTACTGCTAAGCAAACATGACTCTAGCATGAAAATAAAGTGTTTACTTTTCCAGCTGGATCAGGCTGATGATTATTCCAATCATTGACATTATCTCTGCAAACAAGGAATTATGCCTCAAACTGACAATGCAGGGTTTTCAAGGTAATGGAAGTTGTTTTTTTTTTTTTTTTTTTTGTTTGTTTTTTTTCCTGAGATCATCTGTATGTTACAAACCCTGTGTCAAGTGGGTTGAATGACTGACGTACTTCCGCATCTCTTTTCCTTATTAATATTATTAAACCTCCAAAATTGTGTATGCTATCAGCCCAGAGTCCCGCCACACACAACCCAGCATTGCAGCAGATGCTGCTTTGTACAAGGTTAGCAATTCTGGCAGTCGTGACAAAGATAGGAAAGGAGAGAGCCATAAAGCCTGAGCAGTCTTGTCTTCTGGAAAATTCATTTCTGTCCAGATGGTAGACCAAGAGGTTTCCCCACTGTTTCTATTCCTTCCTGCTGTAACTATTGTCCATATAAGCATGGTAAGCATGGCTGCAGCTGTGAGTGCATGAATGGGCTTATAAGACCACCCCTAAATGCAATGAATACAGAAAAAAGACGATAGAAAATATTTAGATATGCTTATCTTTCTACCAGTGGACATCTGCTCTTATGACAAACTTCCCGGATAATTTGCATAGTATATAGCCTCGACACAAAAGGAATCACAAACATCATCATCAGATGCTAAAGCAAGGATGATAAAATAGCATGGGGCAGCTGGGAACATGGGTAATTTATATCTTGGCCATAGATATTGCTGTTATTTGCCTGCTCAAGGGCAAAGTGTTTTAATAAATGGTGCTGGGACATTTTTGCAAAGTGCTTATGTTCCATTACAACGTCATAGGTAGACTAGAAAAGAAAATTAACTTGGCTTAAAACCAGGTGATTGTAGAACCTTATATTCTTTCTTTTTGCACGTGGGTAGGCTTTGGCTTTGGCTCAAGAGACCCTTACAGGCAATCCATTTCCAGCACTTTCTCTTTTCCTCGTATCTGGATCTCACAAATCCTGGTGATGTTGCACTGGCAGCACACCAGATAACTTGTGTATGCTGAGTATGTAGCTTTTGTACTGAATGAATGGTATTCACCCTAGTAGAGGTGCTCCTGTCATTGCTTACCAGAGCCTAACAAATACTCGTCTGCGTGACGTGGAGAGGAGCCTTTTGCTAGTCAGACCTCTGCCCTGCGCTCCTCCAGTTTGTGCCCTGCCTTGCAGGGGCTTCCCTGTCCGAATGCAGGGAAGGAGCCTTCCCTGCCGAGGGAGACGTGGAGGCTCCTGCGCTGCCGACAGGCACTGCACTTGCAGCGATGCCCAGGGGCAGCGCCACGTGTGTTCTCAGGTTGAATTAGTTTTAATTTGTGCACTAATTCGATGAGGTCTCTTCTGCTCTTCTGTAGTTTAGCTTGTTAATGACTCTGATCAAAGTGGTTTTCTTGTGAAGAAACTCTGTTTGGACTAGAAAGAAATTTGCTTGGACCCCTTAGTATGTTGTCCTTCACTTATACAGCAGGTTTCCGTCTGGTCCTAGAAGAATCATAGAACCATAAAGGCTGGAAAAGACCTTCAAGATAATCTGGTCCAACCATCACCCTACCACCAATGTCACCCACTAAAGCATGTCCCAAAGCACCATGTCCAACCTTTCCTTGAACACCCCCAGGGACAGGGACTCCGCCATTTCCCTGGACAACCTGTTCCAATGCCTGACCACTCTTTCTGAGAATAAATGTCTCCTAATTTCCAACCTAAACCTCCAATGGTGCAACTTGAGGCCATTCCCTCTAGTCCTATCACTCATTACCTGTGAGAAGAGACCAACTCCCAGCTCCCCACACCTTCCTTTCAGGGAGCTGTGGAGAGCAATAAGCCCTGAGCCTCCTCTTCTCCAGACCAAACAACCCCAGCTCCCTCAGCCGCTCCTCCTCACAGGCCTTGTGTCCCAAGCCCTTCACCACCTTCGTAGCCCTTCTCTGGACACGCTCCAAGGCCTCGATGTCCTTCTGGTAGTGAGGGGCCCAAAGCTGAACACGGTACTTGAGGTGCGGCCTCACCAGAGCAGAGTACAGGGGGACAATTACCTCCCTGGTCCTGCTGGCTACACCATTCCTGATACCAGCCAGGATGCCGTTGGCCTTCTTGGCCACCTGGGCACACTACCAGCTCATGTCCAGGTGAGCATCAATCAGCAACCCCAAATCCATTTCCTCTGCACAGCTTTCCAGCCACTTTGCCCCAGGCCTGTAGTACTGCATGGAGCTGTTGTGGCCAAAGTGCAGGACCCAGCACCTACCCATGTTGAACCTCATCCCATTGGCCTCTGCCCATCGACCCAGCCTATCCAGACACCTCTGCAGGGCCTTCCTACCCTCCGGCAGATTGACACCACCTCTCAACTTGGTGTCATCTACAAATCTACTGAGGGTGCACTCAATTCCCTCATCCAAGTCATTAGTAAAGATATTAAAGAGAATGGGTTGCAACACAGACCCCTGGGGAACACCACTGGTGACCAGACACCAGCTGGATTTCACTCCGTTCACCTCCACTCTCTGGGCCTGGACATCCAGCCAGTTTTTAACCCAGCAAAGCGTGTACCTGCCCAAGCCATGGGCTGCCAGCTTCTCCAGGAGGATACAATGGGAGACCATGTCAAAGGCCTTGATGATGTCTAGGTAGACCACATCAACAGCCTTTCCCTCCTCCACCAGGAGGCCACCTGGTCACAGAAGAAGATGAGGTTGGTCAGGCAGGAGTAGCCTTTCATGAACCCATGCTGGCTGGGCCTGATCCCCTGGTTGTCCCACATATGCTGTGTGATTGCATTCAGGATGACCTGTTCCATCACCTTTCCAGGCACTGAGGTCAGGCTGACAGGCCTGTAGTTCCCCAGGTCCTCCTTATGACCCTTCTTATAGATGGGAGTCACATCAGCTGCTCTCCAGTCATCTGGGACCTCTCTGGATGACCAAGATCACTGATAGATGATGGAAAGCGGCCCAGTGATCACATCCACCAACTCCCTCAGCACCCTCAGGTGGATCCCATCTGGCCCCATGGACTTGTGACGGTCCCAGTGGAGCAGCAGGTCTCTGATGGTTTCCATCTGAACTGGGGGTGGGGGATTGTTCTGCTCCATCCCAGACTTCCAGGTCAGGAGGCTGAATACAAGGACAAGTGGCCTGACTAGAAAAGCCAGATGTAAAGACGTGTTCTCCCTATCACTTCTTACAGGGTCCCTTCTGATGGAGCTCCTTGTCTTCTCCTCTTCTGCTGAAGCATGCTAACGCAGAACAAAGACACAAAGCAGTCCGCGACTGACAGACATTTCCTGATAGCACCGGCCTGGCCCGCTGGAGGGTGATGAAGATAATACCTCACTTGGCCTACCTGAGTCTTTGTGCAACACGCTCAGTGCTTCTTGCTGTAGAGCTGGACTCTGCCACAATGCTGTGTGGTACTGGATGAGAAGATGAGGCCAAAATTAGTTCTTACTGGTCATAGTAATTGTTGCTGTTCTGGACAAATAAATAAATAAATAAGTCCTTTCCCTGCCTTGTTTTTCTTTATCTTTTATAAATGATGCCTCCTACCTGTAAACCACGTGTCAAAGCACTCAAGACTTTTATGGACCTTAAGCAATTTTAAGCAGAGAACCCATTATTCAGATGAGGCAGGAGTCCTTGCACTGCCGTCAGGAGCCCAGTGACACTGCTGGGTGCTGCCAGGAGCAGGACTGGCTGCCTCCTTCCCAGTGCCTGAGACAAAAAGGGCCAGGGCTCTGACGGACAGAGCCATCACACAGTTCCTTGGCTGCTGCTCTTCCCTCTCCAGACAGGCTGGGGGAAGGCAGATGGCTCCCGCAGTCTGTCTTTGCTCCTGGCACAAATGGGGGAAAAACTGTGACTGTAAAACATTTCGCACCCTTTCGCCTAGGGTTTCCAAATCACTGCAGCTGTAGCTTTGCAAGCAGTCTATAGAGAAAAAATCATCTCACCTGAGAGGGAAACTTTTCCCAAAACCATTTTCTACAGACATTTTTATCAAACACTAAAAATTGTCTTTCAGTACCACGCCTCAAAGGTATACGGAGAAAACATAAGCAGAGATGCAGCCAAGATTACTTTGGGGTCCTCCTGGTGCTTCTAACTGCAACGGGATGTATGTTACAGATTGTGCAGAACCAGTTTCAATTTAGGCTTGAAGTAAGCACTGCACAGCTTTTTCACGGCACAAGTACAATTTTACTGTACTCTCTAAGACTGCATAGCTCTGTCTGGACGGTGCCTGGAAAGGGTAGGAAAGGCCAGTAGGTACAACTGCCCATTTTTAACAGAATTGCTGTTTGCACATCATCCCACCTGAGGTCAAGGCCGTTGCTATGACCGTGAAACAGCCACGTCCTTCCACATGCACCAGGCAGGGATGTTCACCACGGACCCTCCAGGGTAGCTGGACAATACAATTAGAAACTCTCCCGTGGTGTTTTACAGGAGCGGGTTAGGGAAGAAACCTCTGCGTCAGCTTACAGAGAGACAGTTGGTGTCCTGCTAACAAGCCATGGATGTGCACCCTGATTAAAATAGGCTGGTGAGTGGAACAGATTATTCTTGCTCCTACTTAGCAAAACGATCATCTTTCCAAAGATGTGACAGCAGGGAGGTAATAGCTTCACTCTTCCAAAATAACACTTTTATATAAAACAAAATGAAACCAAACGAAACGAAACCAAACCAAACCAAAACTACGTTCCCCCTCCCACCACCACCACCAGGACAAACCCACATTAATAGTTACAGGCATATTTCCACCAACAGGCCGGAGTGTTTGCAGGAAAAATAAATTATTAGCCACTCAAAATATCAATACATAATGGGAGATTTTAAAAGCGGAGATGTTGGAAAGGAAATACTTTGTAAGATCAGCTGGTATTGTTCAATAAAATATTTGGTGCAGAGAGAGATACAGGTACTATTAACAGTGGAGAAGAAAGGTTTTCAGAATAAAATTTGTTCTGGATTATAGTCCCCATACCTGAAAAATGCAGGTCACTTGCAGATATAGTGGTGAAATTCATCTGCTCTCTAGTTTTGTTGCTTCTGTAGGATGCAAATGATAAAAGAAGCTTCACAATGAAACCAGTAGTGGTTAACAATGCAAAGCTGATGCAAAGTAAAGGTGCAGCAGGTATGTATGCAATTAGTGTTAGTGTCACATAACATGGGAAAACCTCTGCTTTTGACAGGAAGGCATAATGAGAACTGATATGAGGTTTCTCATCTTAATTTGAGCTACATCTCTCAAAAAGTAGTTTATGCAAGAGAAGTAGTTCCCACATTGCTATGCCTTTTTTATTATTATTTTTTTCTTTTTTTTCTCCTGCTATTGGCAGAGAGTTCACATATGACAGAAATGCAAGATTAAGCCTTGTCTAAACGGCAGCCAAAACCCAAAGCACCACTAGAGAACAGGTACACCTTGTCTGAGATGTTAAATGTTGCTAAGTGTGTTTATTTTTTCTGAGTATTACTCTCATAAAGCAAACTCCATCCCATTATTTCAGCCTGGTTTCTGAAAGGTCTTTGAACCTTTTGCAAGTCTGTTTTGAGTGTTTTGTCTAGGTATATGAGAAGGTCAACGGACAGAGAAAGAAAGCCATATGAACTATCCATAGCAGGTATATCCCCTAGCTGTTACCAGTTGCCGTTATAACTGGTATAAGTTGAAAGTAAAACTTTCAGGGTTCATGATTTATTAGGTTCCAGAGAAAGTCCTGCTAAGTTTCTCTCCCATCTGTATGTTTTGATGTCCAGAAGGGCATTCTGACATATAAAAGGCTGAGTCTTCTCCAGATGTCTCTCATGATATCTTGCTTCAACCTTAATGTAAGTCAGCAAAAAAGAACCAAAATAGAAGGCACTACTCTATCGAAAAATAATCCCTAGGATAATGGAGCAACTTGTTTTACTGGATTTAACCTGTGACTTTTTTTTTTTTTTTACTTTTTTTCTTAAATTTTAGACTATTTTTTTCCCTAAGAGAGCACACAGTCTTGTTGAGATGAACAGCGCTTGTGTGTCAGACAGCTCATTCTCTCCTCATTTTCCTGTGGGACGCCAGCAGCTTGTTCCTGATGAAGTGCTGTTACTGGGTAGTCACAGACAGCGTGGAGGAGCACATTGCCCTGGCCCTGGACTCACAGTGAGACAAATTCATCTATTGTGGGTCTGCGATGATTCTGCCCAACTAGGAGACAACATCCAACTGAAAAAATAAAAGTCCTGTGTTTTTCCTAGATCATCAGAGTGTGTCACCCTTGCTCCATGTATCACCCTGCTAGGTAGCGTCTGTAAGGAGCTGGCAAGGTGAATAAACCATCTGCACAGCCGAACAGTTTTCATTTTGGAATTTGATCTTCTTTATCAGTGGCTTGTTTGCTTCTGTTTGTCTGTTCTTCCCTCCAGGAGAATATACAAACACTGGAAAAGTGCTCAAAAGTTCTTACGTGTGTATATTGACAATTCCTTTCTCTCTAAGCATGGAAATAGCTGCAATAAAGGCCCGAAGCATGTATTAACAATATGATGTTGTTACAAATTCCAAGAAAGGTAAATACACTGAAAATAGTGAGATGATCCAGAACGGCTACCATGCATCTATCAGATTCCGTGTGTCTTACCTGCAGGACATTTGAGTGAAAACAAACAAACGAACAAAAACCAAGCAGAATGAATCAGATTCTTCATTACATGCAAATGGCTCCACGCAAGCTAGATGCAAATTTAGCTTCAATGCATTTGCAAGTGCAATGAGGAGCAATTGTGATGACAGCCAGAGTTCGAGTCATTCTGAGGGAACAACCTGTGTGGTACAAACGTGTTATTTTCACCTAGTACTGGCTCTATATATAGCTCTCCCTCGCTGCAGATGTTTTCTTTTTCATTCACAAAGAGAAAAAAAAAAAAAAAAATGCTTGAAAATAGTCCCATTTGAATTATTTTGAACAGTTTGCAAAATAGGCATCTTGTTACATTTTGCTGTAGGAGATAATTTTTATATTAAGGAACAATGTTGGCTGGCACACTGCTTTTACCCACTGAGCAACTCAGTGGGTAAAAGACTCATCAAAAGACTTCAGACTCATCTGAGGGAAAATGGCAGTGTTACTGAGTTTTGGAAACTGGTCTATGAAATTGAATCAATAAATTTGCACTGGATACGTGGTGGTGGTGATTTCCTCCCTGTTGTTATTGCATAGCAGTGAACAGCTACGTCTCTTAATGGTCACTAAACAGAAACAATGCCATAGAAAGCCTAGGAGTCTAAAGGAAATTGCTGATAATATATGACAAGGATCATGGTCGTTGGTTTTTCTAAGAAACACATTATTCTACACAAAGTCAGGACTGGACTTAATTTCCCGGTGAGATATA
Organism: Oxyura jamaicensis; assembly: GCF_011077185.1. Lineage (NCBI taxonomy): Eukaryota > Metazoa > Chordata > Aves > Anseriformes > Anatidae > Oxyura > Oxyura jamaicensis. The sequence continues at coordinate 81,801,270 of NC_048926.1, read as the reverse complement.
TTTACAAAAGATCCTCACTCTGCTGCATGGCTCTGGTAACGACAACTACAGATATGTGCAGTTCATTTGTCCACCTCCACTGAAAGGAAAATGTTTTGGCTATATGTGCAAATGAATAGGAACCTACCGAAAATCTTAATTAATGATTTGCATTAGGAAACCATCACTATGGCATTTTCAGTGAGGTAGGCTAGTAAGTCAGCAAGAAAGCATATTAAAGGACAACCTGGCTAGTGCAGGGTATAACAAATGACCGTAATAACAAAACAACTGCAAAGAGCCCAGGAACAAAATCCCAGGCTATGCGAGTCCTTTCTTTTATTGCCCTCAAACCTTATGCTGCAGCAGGATTAAATCCCTTTTTCACCCTACCATACATCTTAACGGGAGATCTATTGAGACAGAACACGGATTGTGGCCGAGGGCTGTGTGCGGCAGCAGCAATGCCGAGTTTTGCTAATGGCCCTTCCGAGCAGAATGTCACCTTTTCCATGCCCAGACATAACCAGGTATCTCCTCCAGCCTCCCTGCCCACCCCACGGCCAGGGCACCAACACCAGGCATCAGCCTCACAGCAGGTGGCGAGAGCCAGCGCAGGGTCTGCCCGCACCTGGCAGCGAGTTGCCATGGTTACAAGGTGAGCACTTTGGGGAGAAAATGGAAAAGTGTTTCTGGTACACTTCAATTCCTCACATTGAGCCCTTTTTCCTACAGGGAGAGCCCTTGAGAAGCAGCACAAAATCACCCAGAACTTCTGGCAGGAATTCCAACCCCTGACTGAGTGCGGCAGGGATAGAGCTGTGCTACTGGCGAGTGGCAGAATTCGGAGGAGCATGAGGATCCCACGATTACCCATATTTTGTGCCAGAGTGCCAGTGGCAGCAGTGGGGATTCGAGTGTTTGTGGGAAAGATTTCAAGAGTTACACCTGTCCATAAGCAAAAAAAAAAAAAAAAAAAAGAGGCAAAACTTCAGGAAATATTTTTGTCTGAAGAAGGAAAATGCAGTGGAAGAAGCCACGAGCTCTTTAATCTATTTTTCCTTTTCCTTTTTTTTTTTTTTTTTTTTTCTTTTCTAACCAGAAGTTAACTGGTTCTCCGAGAGCATCCACCTCCCTTCAGGCTGACAGCAAGGATCCCTATTAACAGCACAGCTACACGTTTTCTTGCCCTATTTCTCTTCCTTTTCTCTTCCTTCATGAGTGAGAGGAACAGGATGCAGTGACTCGCCCAGCAGCCACGTCACCTTTAAATCGTCTCCTTGTAAACTTTTAGTTTCCCTCTGAAAACCCCTCGCAAATTTATCCTTTGCTGGAGCCGTTGTCTCCCAGAATATCTTACAAGGACTGAGACGGATTACTTCATATCGCCCAGGAATAAACCTCAGCTTTGTCACTGTCTTGTTCATTTTTGATAGCACGAATTGCTAACAGGCTTAGATTTGCATACTGGATTAATCACTTGCTGTCTTCCTGGTCTTGCCTGAAAAAAAATTTACAAAGTGTCAAATCGAAGTCTACATGGATTAGCTTCACACTCAACTTTTTCCGTAGTGTGTGTTTAATTTTAATTTTAGTGGAAATTAACGCTGAGTACAGAGAGGTCAGGCGAGGGAGATATCGCTGCGTTAGGAGGGGCAATGGGAAACCACACAAAACTCGCATTTCTCACACAAGCACACAGTTCCTGTCCAGCTGGATGCCGGTCTGTAAGTGAAACCTGTCGGAATGTCTTTTGGCTGAAATCACAGAGATCCTCAGCAATACACAGGGAGCACTGCCCAGGATGAAGGCAGGTCTGCCACAGCTGGCTCTCTCCTGCCCTGGCTGATGGTTTCCCCAGGGCCGGAGCTGCTGGGGATTGATGCACCTCTGCCACCCATTCTGTGCCTCCCCATGCTTCTCTTCCTGCTGACTCCGGAGCATCGATGCCAGCGCAATAATTAACCCAGGGTAGATGTTCCCCCGTGCACCAACAAAAAGTCCCCAGAATGCAAAAGGTGGGTGAAGCGTAGAGATCTGACAGTAAGCTAGGACGAGAAGATCTTTCTGCTAAATCAAGCAGACATTTTTCTGCAGGGTTTTTGTTCTTTTTTTTTTTTTTTTTGGTTGGTTTTGTTTTGTTTTGGCTTGCACTGGATGACAAATGATGTATCCGTATGCAATCTTGTTTGCTTCTAAAAAAGCCTTTGAAGATGCTTTCACTGTAGGTGAATCCAGTAACGTTCCATGAACTACCACAGCTACACTTACGGTGTTTGATCACGTTCACGGAGATCTATCATAGTTATATTTTATGAGTAGTACAACTTATTAAAGCAGCAGGTACACGGGTTCTTTGGATTGCCAGTGACAAATTCACTGTCTGCAAAGCATATGCAAATACCAAAACTATGAGTTATACAGGCTAGATACAAACGTGTTTAAAATATATGAAGCGACTCTACAGAGATCTCTAAGTTTCCCACAGAGGCTCTTGGTATAACCAAGTGTTCAAATCTTACCCAAAGGCATCCCAATGGGGAGAAAGAGAGGATCAGCCTGCCAACTGTGCAAGTCCGAAGATACCTTATGCAATACCTTACCCATATATGATGGCATCTTTCCTAACATCCTCTCTCCATTAAGCTCATTTATATCATCTTTTATCAGGTGGAGCTTGAGTGACTCTAGTCATACACAGCCTTGTTATTATTAGTGTTTTTAGTTTCCTCGCTTTGCTTTTAAAGGTATAGACTAGAAAAAAATGTAATACAAGCTCAGTGTGGCATGGTTACACCTTGGAGGTGGGTAGCTTTTGGGATGGAGGCGTGTTTTCATAGAATCATAGATTCATTATGGTTGGAAAAGACCTTCAAGTTCATCTTGTCTAACCATCACCCTACTACCAATGTCACCTACTAAACCATGTCCCTAAGCACCACATCCAACCTTTCCTTGAACACCCCCAGAGACAGTGGTGTCCCTGGGCAACCCCTTCCAATGTCTCACTACTCTTTCTGAGAAGAAATTTCCGCTAATTTTCCACTTGAACCTCCTCTGGCACAACTTCAGGCCATTCCCTAGAGGGAGAGTGATTCCCTATCACTAGTTACCTGTGAGAAGAGGCCAGCTCACAGCTCCCCACACCTTCCTTTCAGGGAGCTGTGGAGAGCTATTGCTCCAGGTCTTCCCTGAGCCTCCCCTTCTCCAGACCAAACAACCACAGTGCCCTCGGCCGCTCCTCACAGGACTTGTGCTCCAGGCCCCTCACCACCTGTGTTGTGGAGCTTAGGGATATGGTTTAGTGGAGGACTTGTTAGCGTTAGGTCAGAGGTTGGACTCGGTGATCTTGGAGGTCTCTTCCAACCTAGACTATTCTGTGATTCTGTGATTTACCAGCTTGATAATCCTGAGCTTCACAAAAACATAAATACAGCAAGGATTTCCTGGGGCCCACTCAGGCCTGATAGAGCTTGGTCTCACTCCTCAGAACTACCTGGTAGGCTCAGTATTTCCTTCGCTCCAAAGTTCACCTCTTCCTCAAAGCTTTTTCTTGCCACACTCCGGTGAGAAACTGGAAGCATCGCGTTAGGGATCACAGAATCATAAAATGGTTCAGGTTGGTGGCTGGGTCCAACCCCAGGCTCAAGCAGGGATCCAAGAGCAAGAAAGAGAAGAGAACATGAAGAAAAGAAAAAGAAAGAAAAAGAGTAAACAAAACCATAACCTCATCAGATGGCACACATTTCAGCATTTCAGGAGAAAATACGAGTTGAACGAACAGATTGTGCCAGAATCTCTCTCTTGCCAGTTCACATCCTGTTTATAATTAGTACTAAATACATTTTAAAATATTAATTGGGCTGCGCATTACTGGTATTTCAGTTGTTTTCTTTCTTTCTTTCTTTCTTTCTTTCTTTCTTTCTTTCTTTCTTTCTTTCTTTCTTTCTTTCTTTCTTTCTTTCTTTCTTTGTTTATTTTTTTTTTTCTTTCTTTTTTTCTTTATTTTTTTTTTTTTTTTTTTTTTTTGTATACTGGGAGAACGGCCTCCCTAAGCATCAGATTTCAACTGCAATCAGTGCTCGAGTTAGAGCCCTGCAGATAAATATGCTAGCACAAAACATCCTTTCAAAGGCAGTTTTCAACCTTGGAAACTACTCTTCTTCTTCTTTAACTTTTTGAAAAGTTATATTTTTCCCAGGCAGCACAAAAATTCACAAATGCACAAGAGACTTTTATGAAGTACCTTTCTCAAAGCACACACATTGAAGGGCAACATGGAAGCTCACATTTCAGTTTAACTTCTGGTCACATCAGTGGTGTGCATCATCCCTGTTACATTTCTATGTTTTGTCTATTAAAAAGTAATTGAAGGCTGTATGTAATTGGGATGCATCTGACAGGGTCAGGTTGTTGCTTCTTGGTTCGAAGGACTGCAGATCTTTAGCACAGGTATTTTCCAGGCATGTCTCTCTCCTCATGACTTGAGATTGGCCTGAACACTGACTTTCCAGTTTGTCTTCGTCTGCTGTTCCTTCTCACAATACTGCTGTGCTGGGCCTTAGGCACAAAATCACGGCATTCCTTCTGCTTTCAGCCTCGGTATCCAGGAGTGCACATCTTTGCAAATAGTAAGGCCTTGTAACTTCTTACAGGAGCGCAAAAAGTTATGGGCACTTAATGAGCGGGCTGTTGAAATAGATGGAGAAACAAAAAATAAAAAGAAAAAAAAAAGAAAAAGAAAAAGAAAAAGGAAAAGGAAAAGGAAGAGGAAGAGGAAGAGGAAGAGGAAGAGGAAGAGGAAAAGGAAAAGGAAAAGGAAAAGGAAAAGGAAAAGGATAAAGAAATAAAAAAGAAAGAAAAAAGAAAAAGAAAAAGAAAAAGAAAAAGAAAAAGAAAAAGAAAAA